>NC_061512.1:186760355-186791733 GCF_022539505.1 Lolium rigidum | reverse complement strand
ATGCCATATTATTGATGATACCTACATGTTTTATGCACACTTTATGTCATATTCGTGCATTTTCCGGAACTAACCTATTAACAAGATGCCGAAGTGCCGATTCTTTATTGTCGTTGTTTTTGTTTCAGAAATCCTAGTAACGAAATATTCTCGGAATTGGACGAAATCAAGTCCCAGGGTCCTATTTTGCCACGAACCTTCCAGAAGACCGAAAGGGATCCTAGCATTCACTTTATGGGAGAGAGACACGCTCCGCTGTAGCATATGGACAAATATGTCCTTAGGCTCTACTCATAGTATTCATGGCGAAGTTTCTTCTTCGTTAAATTGTTATATGGTTGGAATTGGAAAATGCTACATGTAGTAATTCTAAAATGTCTTGGATAATTTGATACTTGGCAATTGTTGTGCTCATGTTTAAGCTCTTGCATCATATACTTTGCACCCATTAATGAAGAAACACTTGGAGCTTGCTAATTTGGTTTGCATATTTGGTTTCTCTAGAGTCTAGATAATATCTAGTATTGAGTTTTGAACAACAAGGAAGACGGTGTAGAATCTTATAATGTTTACAATATGTCTTTTATGTGAGTTTTGTTGTACCGTTCATCCTTGTGTTTGTTTCAAATAACCTTGCTAGCCTAAACCTTGTACCGAGAGGGAATACTTCTCATGCATCCAAAATCCTTGAGCCAACCACTATGCCATTTGTGTCCACCATACCTACCTACTACATGGTATTTATCCGCCATTCCAAAGTAAATTGCTTGAGTGCTACCTTTAAAATTCCATCATTCACCTTTGCAATATATAGCTCATGGGACAAATAGCTTAAAAACTATTGTGGTATTGAATATGTACTTATGCACTTTATCTCTTATTAAGTTGCTTGTTGTGCGATAACCATGTTTCTGGGGACGCCATCAACTATTCTTTGTTGGATATCATGTGAGTTGCTATGCATGTCCGTCTTGTCTGAAGCAAGAGAGATATAACACCTTCATGGTTGGAGCATGCATATTGTTAGAGAAGAACTTTGGGCCGCTAACTAAAGCCATGATTCATGGTGGAAGTTTCAGTTTGGACATATATCCTCAATCTCATATGAGAATAATAATTGTTGCCACATGCTTATGCATTAAAGAGGAGTCCATTATCCGTTGTCCATGTTGTCCCGGTATGGATGTCTAAGTTGAGAATAATCAAAAGCGAGAAATCCAAAATGCGAGCTTTCTCCTTAGACCTTTGTACAGGCGGCATGGAGGTACCCCATTGTGACACTTGGTCAAAACATGTGCATTGCAAAGATCCGGTAGTCCAAGTTAATTAGGACAAGGTGCGGGCACTATTAGTATACTATGCATGAGACTTGCAACTTGTAAGATATAATTTACATAACTCATATGCTTTATTACTACCGTTGACAAAATTGTTTCATGTTTTCAAAATAAAAGCTCTAGCACAAATATAGCAATCGATGCTTTCCTCTTTGAAGGACCATTCTCTTTACTTTTATGTTGAGTCAGTTCACCTATTTCTCTCCACCTCAAGAAGCAAACACTTGTGTGAACTGTGCATTGATTCCTAGATACTTGCATATTGTACTTGTTATATTACTCTATGTT
Source organism: Lolium rigidum (assembly GCF_022539505.1). Taxonomy (NCBI): domain Eukaryota; kingdom Viridiplantae; phylum Streptophyta; class Magnoliopsida; order Poales; family Poaceae; genus Lolium; species Lolium rigidum. Next base: position 186,790,108 of record NC_061512.1, on the reverse strand, counting down.
GACTATTATCCATGAGATATACATGTTACAAGTTGAAAGCAACCGCCGAAACTTAATCTTCCTTTGTGTTGCTTCAATACCTTTACTTTGATTTATTGCTTTATGAGTTAACTCTTATGCAAGACTTATTAATACTTGTCTTGAAGTACTATTCATGAAAAGTCTTTGCTATATGATTCACCTCGTTTACTCATGTCATTACCATTGTTTTGATCGCTGCATCCACTACATATGTTTACAAATAGTATGATCAAGGTTATGATGGCATGTCACTTCAGAAATTATCTTTGTTATCGTTTTACTTCGCTCGGGACGAGCAGAACTAAGCTTGGGGATGCTTGATACGTCTCCGACGTATCGATAATTTCTTATGTTCTATGCCATATTATTGATGATACCTACATGTTTTATGCACACTTTATGTCATATTCGTGCATTTTCCGGAACTAACCTATTAACAAGATGCCGAAGTGCCGGTTCTCGTTTTCTGCTGTTTTGGTTTCGAAATCCTAGTAACGAAATATTCTCGGAATTGGACGAAACGAAGACCCGGGGGCCTATTTTTCCACGGAGCTTCCGGAAGACCGAAGAACATACGAAGTGGGGCCACGAGGTGGCGACACCACATGGCGGCGCGGCCAAGGGGGCCCGCGCCGCCCTATGGTGTGGGCCCCTCGTCGGGCCCCCGACTCGCCCTTCCGCCTACTTAAAGCCTCCGTCGCGAAACCCCGATGCGAAAAAACCACGATACGGAAAACCTTGCGAGACGCCGCCGCCGCCGATCCCATCTCGGGGGATCCTGGAGATCTCCTCCGGCACCCTGCCGGAGAGGGGATTCATCTCCCGGAGGACTCTACACCGCCATGGTCGCCTCCGGAGTGATGAGTGAGTAGTTCACCCCTGGACTATGGGTCCATAGCAGTAGCTAGATGGTTGTCTTCTCCTCATTGTGCTTCATTGTTGGATCTTGTGAGCTGCCTAACATGATCAAGATCATCTATCCGTAATACTCTATGTTGTGTTTGTCGGGATCCGATGGATAGAGAATACCATGTCATGTTAATTATCAAGTTATTACATATGTGTTGTTTATGATCTTGCATGCTCTCCGTTACTAGTAGAGGCTCGGCCAAGTTTTTGCTTTTAACTCCAAGAGGGAGTATTTATGCTCGATAGTGGGTTCATGCCCGCATTGACACCGGGACAGGTGACGAAAGTTCTAAGGTTGTGTTGTGCTCTGTTGCCACTAGGGATAAAACATTGGCGCTATGTCCGAGGATGTAGTTGTTGATTACATTACGCACCATACTTAATGCAATTGTATGTTGCTTTGCAACTTAATACTCGGAGGGGGTTCGGATGATAACCCGAAGGTGGACTTTTTAGGCATAGATGCAGTTGGATGGCGGTCTATGTACTTTGTCGTAATGCCCAATTAAATCTCACTATACTTATCATGTCATGTATGTGCATTGTTATGCCCTCTCTATTTGTCAATTGCCCGACTGTAATTTGTTCACCCAACATGCTTTTATCTTATGGGAGAGACACCTCTAGTGAACTGTGGACCCCGGTCCATTCTTTTAATACTGAAATACAAATCTGCTGCAATACTTGTTTTACTATTTTCTCTCCAAACAATCATCTTCCACACAATTCGGTTAATCCTTTGTTACAGCAAGCCGGTGAGATTGACAACCTCACCTGTTTCGTTGGGGCAAAGTACTTTGGTTGTGTTGTGCAGGTTCCACGTTGGCGCCGGAATCTCCGGTGTTGCGCCGCACTACATCCCGCCGCCATCAACCTTCAACGTGCTTCTTGGCTCCTCCTGGTTCGATAAACCTTGGTTTCTTTCTGAGGGAAAACTTGCTGCTGTGCGCATCATACCTTCCTCTTGGGGTTGCCCAACGAACGTGTGAAATACACGCCATCAGGGCTCAACGCCTAAGTCTCAAAATACATACAATATAGATTTACTGAAATATTTCGCCTTGGTACACTAATACCTCGCCAAATATAAAAATCGGAAGCCAACAATTATAAATATAGTGTACACGTCAAAAATCTTAAATGCTTTGGTCCAAGAACCTCGCAATAAAAATATAGAACTTCGACATCAAAAATACTCGAAGATTTGCAATCCATCAAACAAGGATGTCTTATTACAACAGAAAGAAAAATCTTCAAGATGGAAAAAATAGTACAACCTTTACCCAGAAGGCTCGGGGGCTCCAACAATATAGAGGACTTTTGCAATATACAACAAATTTCTTCGGAAATAAAAAAGAAATCAAAAAAGTTTGAGATACAAGGTTTCCAATATAGTACAAATCAGCTTAAAGCCCAAAATACTATCCACGGACAAGCCTCCGGTTGTTTTATGTTCAGCATAAGACCCCTTGATAAAGAACTCTGAGTCCATCCGAAGAAGCTCATCTATCATCGACTCGGCCACGGGAGCTACCATATCATCGATTGTGTCAATATCATTTTTTCGCCGCGTTTTCTTGGCCAGGCAATCAGCAACAATCTTCGTCGGTCTAACTTTGGATGACAAATATTTATCATAATCATGGCGAACCTTGCTCCCAGCAGTGAGTTGAGCTCGCACAAAATTATGAATGCGGGGAGCATCTCTGAATACCTCCAGTAATTCAGGAAGAGTTTTGGGAACCTCATTTCGAGGAAATAAAGTCCTATAAACAAGGGTTAATGTTGTCGTGCAAAAACTGAGAAATTCGCGCACTTGGCAAGCACGATCTTGGAACCTAACAATTTGTTGGGTTCGTTCAGGAGTGGCCCGTAACAAACAGCCATGGTTAAGGGAAAGATTGACAAGAAGATTCGTTCTCTCGTTCACTCTTTGATCTTCGGCAGCAGCGTCAAGAACCGAGCCTATTAAGCGACAAGGCAAGAAATTTGAAGGAAGGTACAGCAAAATAAAGAGGAGGCATTATGAGGTCGGAAAAACGTACCTAACATATCTGTGCTAGCTTCCAGCATTAGCTCGAGCATACTATTTTCTCGGGTCGTGGCTTCCTTTGCTTCCAATGCAGCAGCATCCTTGGCAGCCATAGCCTCTTTGGCTTGTTGGAGAGCAAGTTTTTCTTGCTCAGATGCTTTCCGAGATTTTTCCATCATTGCCACAGTTTGTTTCTTCATGGATTGAAGTTGTTGTCGAAGTTCTTGCAAATCTTCCGACAAATGTTTGCTTGACGAACCTTCGAGGGGATTATCATCGACTAGTACTTTCTTCGAGAAGGAAGATGCAGTGAAGCAGCGGCGTAACAAGGGTTGGTCGAGTAATTATCAAATATTAACTGGAAAAGAAAGTCCCGGGATCAATGATAAGCACGAAGAGGAATTTCATTAATTTCTAGAAAATTTACACGGACATTACAAAAGAAGTTCTCCGGAGGGACTAACAGGATAATTGTCGCCAAGGCTAAAATGGCGACAACGGCAAAAGGAATAGAGAAAACAAAGGAAAGAAAAAGCGAAGGCATTCAACTAGACCTCCGGCCTTGATGAGCTAGGAGTCGAAGATGGCTTGATCCCGAGATAGGCCAGGATTTTCTTCGTGTTGGGCTTGGCTGCCTTGATCAATGACCTCCATCTTGATGGTTCTATCTGCTCGGTGTCGCCTACTTTCAACCAGTCAATAGTTTGTTGACTGTCGGCGACCAGGGCAATAGTGCTCTCGACAGCAACCTTCATGTTTTCCTGGCGCATCTTCAGTCCAAGATCCTCCGACGGATTGAAGTCCTTGGCAAGAGCGAGGAAAGTCTTAGGCTCCTCTTTCTTCGGGAAGAAGTAGGGGAACAACTTCGACATTCCTGCGTCAGCATTCACCACGCCTTCGCGAATTTCTTGGCCGTGAAACTCCAGATAAGACAACGCGTCAAGCAGAGGATCATTGGTGGGATTCTCAAGATCAAAATCTTGGCTCGTTTGACCTGCCAAAGAAATAACATATTAGTCGACAGCAAGTAAAAATAAAGGAAAGCAAGTCTTACAAAAATAGAAGGGATCAACAAAATTACCGAGGAAGCGACGATTTTGTGTGTTCACGCGCTTGAGGATTCCCTTTTCACGAGCAGCTTGTGCGGCCTTGTGCTCATTTAGAGCAGCTTCAGCATCTTCAAGTTTCTTTTGCAGCTTCTTCGACACTAGCAGCTTTTGCTTTGGCTTCATCAGCCTCCACTTTTGCTTGGCTAGCGTCAAGTTCGGCTTTCTGGCGAGCCTTTTCACTTTGCTCCAATTTATGAGCAAGAGTGTCGGCAAGCCTCGTTGGCCTCTGCAAGTTTCTCTGCCAAAATAGAAAAGAACAATCAAAATTGCGACAAAAATAGAAGCAAGAAGATCGGAAGCAATGACAGCACAAAGTTGTTACCTTCAGTCTTGCTGGCATATTCACGGTACCCAATGAATTGGGACCCAATGCGAACAAGCTCTTTGATCATGGGCTGTCAAAGAAGAATAGAGAAAGAAAACTTCGGTAACAGAAAAAAATGAAGGCACAAAAAGAAGTAAACAGAGGAAATATAGATATTAGCAGGCAAGTCAAAAACTTACATCATCTAAGAGCGCCTGAGAAAAGCTACCCAATTGAGGGGCAGGCTCGACGATCGTCTCAACCCTCGTCCTTTTTGGTGAAGGAGCAAGGGGGCTTGAAGGAGGAGTGGTGGTGACGACGTTTTGTTGAGGAGGCGAAGATTCTTCTCCTTCAACTACCGTCTCCGACACAAGCAAAGTATGTGACGCGCTCGTCCGAGGAGCCACGTCACGAGTTGGTACTTCTTCCTCGTCATCACCGCGATTGAGGATCGATAGCATAAAAAGCAAGATAAGACAAAAACTTCGACTACAGTAAATAAGGGGAAATCAAGGTGACTTACGAGCCGACGAGGGATGCGAGATATGGATCATAAGTTGCCTTCGATGTGAAGGATCAACTTCTTCGGCTTTGGAAGTGCCGGAATCTTCGGCGTTACTCCTCTTCCTTTTCCCTTTTGGAGAAACAACGGGAGGAGGAGATTGGGCCGACCCGAGTGCCTTCGGAAGATCCCGCAGATTTTCGAGAATCCACGGGTTCATTCACAAAAGATGGAGCTTCTTGATTGTCATCAGTGATAATAGCCCTTTCTTCGACTTCTCCACCTTCAGGAAGAGGAGGAAGCGAGACAAGTTTTGGATGATCCTGTGCAAAATAAAGCAGGGATAGATAGCAAAGCAACAACAAGACAAATAGACAAAGATTACCTTGGGAAGTGGATTGGCGGCGCTGAACGGCGTCACACGGCAAGAAGAAGGGACAGCATCTCTTTTGCTGAGAGATGAAATTTTTCGGACAAGTTTTTCTAAATCCTTGACCTCCAAATTCACCGACAGCCGATCTACGTCTTCGTCGCCAGCATATTTCCAGAGAGGATATTTGCGAGCTTGAAGTGGCTGCACTCTAGTACTAAGAAAGTATGCAGGTGATTTGGATACCCGATAATTCTTGGCCGCGAGTATTTTGCAACTCGCGGATACGAGTCATCAAGGTTTCGTCGACGCCCTTTCTTCTTCGGTGGCCTCCGCGTCCCGAGAACGGCGGCGAAAGATTTTTTCGGCGCCGTCAAAAGGAGGAATGTTGTCCTCCGCACATCCATGGTTTTCCTCCCGAATGTACAACCACTTCTTGCGCCATCCTTGAACCGAGTCGTGAAGCTTGACGTCGAAGTAGTCAACAGTGGGACGAACAGAAATTACAACGCCGCCTATATTATAGGCGACATTGGGCGAGCCATTACGGCGGCAGAAGAAAATGCGCTTCCATAGCGCCCGCTAGGGCTGGACGCCAAGGAAGGCCTCGCAAAGTGTGATAAAGATGGAGATATGAAGGATGGAGTTTGGCGTGAGGTGGTGGAGTTGCAAACCGTAGACAAAAAGCAATCCACGAAGAAAAGGATGAATGGGGGCGGACAGACCGCGGATGAGGTGATCAACAAAACATACCCGGTACCCCATTGGAGGGGTTGGGTAGCTCTCCTCACTGGGGAAGCACAGCGCCTTGGATTTCTTGCTGATCCCCAGCCTTCTTCAACATGTTGATGTCTTGCGAGGAAATTTTTGACCTTTCCCACTCCGCCGCTCCAAGATCCGCAGCGGCCATGGAGGATTCCGGTGTGCTGTGCCTCGTCAAACGGCGCGGCGGCATCAACAATGGCGCAGGATTTGCAGTCTGGGGGTGAGGAGCTCAAGAGGTTGTGAATCGCAGGAGGAAGTTTGCAGATGAGAGAAGGAGGACGGCGTGAGCGGAAGTGTCCGAGGAGGAAGACGATGATCTTATATAGGGGTGCGGTGAAACGACGGACCGTTGGATAAGGAAAATGTGTGACAGATGATAGCCACGTGGCAACAAGGGTAAAAAAGTAATTTAATGATGGAGAAGTTACGGTGCGTGCGCCAGAAAAAGCGGAGGACGTGTGTCCCCCACTTGCACGACGTGTCAAGATAGTGGATCAATTGGGCCCGCATGGCAGCGAGAAAAGACTTGTCGCAAATTTTTGACTAGCAATCGTGGCTATCGTCAGCAATAACGTCACCTTGACAGAAGAAAAATTCGGCTTAACAGCTGTATTAAAAGGCGACATGAGAAAGTATTCGAGAGCTTTTGATCAAATACAAGTTTTTGAACAAATGCTCGGGGGCTACTTTGGAAAAATGAAGAGTTCAATAAAGACAAGATAGAAATGGTGTGAGCCTATGATCAAATACAAATATTTGTTCATAGCCTCGGGGCTACTCCCATCGGGAGCGCTGTTCGCGCACCCGAGACATTATAAAACTTCGGGAGAGAAAGAAAATATAGCGGCATATAGCGTGGAGCCTACAACCAAGCACAAGTCCTTGGCTGTAGCCTCGGGGGCTACTCCCATCGGGAACGCTGTTCGCGTGCCCGATGAAATTATAAAAAAGAAAGGAAGTCAGAATGAAAAGAAGAAACATAGAACAGCAAGAGAGTATATTTCGAGTTATAAATAACTCTGCATATACTCCCATCGGGAGAGCAATATAAGTCATCCGTGACTCGATAAAATGTGCCATTCCATCAGCCGAATAAGCACTCGACAATATATTCTCATAACGCCGAAGTTGCGATCAATTTCTGAATGCCGCAAAACTTTGCGAAGGTAAGACCCCGCATCAATTCTGTGAGGCGTGGCGCCGTCTCTGACGTCGGTTTGCTACTTTTATCCGTATCAACAGATACGAAGAAAAATCCTAACGGACGCGTTAGGTACCCGATAAATATGACAGGGACTCGACAGAATGGTAAGACCTTAAGCGGCACTCGTCGAAGTTTACACCAAGTATCCCGAAATCATGTCCAGGGACGTGATTTTGAAGTAGGTTTTTGCGGATTGCCACTAGAGCAGTTAACTAGTACCTGATCTGTCAGATGAACTAGCCCCAACTACCATTATCCCTGTACAATATAGAAATTTATATGAAGAAATATAGAAAAGTTTAAGTTGTCGAGTAAAAATAAACAGTGGAGATTTTCCCTGACTCTACGATTCAAGCAAAATCTCGGGGCTACCGACATAGGCATCCCTAATGGGCCCGCCGAAGATAGTACCCGGGGTTTATTGAAGGCCCACTACTCGAAGAATAAGGAGATTCGGAAGCCCAAGATGTTATTAAGGAAAGTTAGAGTTGTAATAGAAAGTCTTATTTGTAATCTTACGGGATGAGTTTGAAACCTTCCCGGACTTTGTAACTTGTACAACACGAATCCCTCGGCTCCGCCTCCTATATAAGGGGGAGTCGAGGGACGCAGAGATCATCGAATCATTGTCTACAAACCCTAGTTTTCATAATCGTCGAGTACTTTTCGGCTGAAACCTTCGAGATCTACTTGCCCTCTACTTCCAACTAAACCCTAGCCTACAATCCATAGGCATTGACAAGTTAATACCTTGTCAGCCGAAGTGCCAGTTCCTGTTTTCTGCTGTTTTTGGTTCCAGAAATCTTACATAGGAAATATTCTCGGAATTGGACGAAATCAACGCCCAGAATCTTATTTTTCCACGAAGCTTCCAGAGAGCCAGAGAGGCACCAGAGGAGAGCCCTGGGGGCCCCACCCCATAGGGCGGCGCGGCCAAGGGGGCGCGCCCCCCTATGGTGTGGGACCACCAGGACTCCACCGACATCGCCCTTCCGCCTATATATTCTCTCCTCCTCGAAAACCCTAAAAGAATAAGCCACGGGACGAGAAAAGTTACGCAGCCGCCGCCATCGCGAAGCCAAGTTCGGGGGACAGAAGTCTCTGTTCCGGCACGCCGCCGGGACGGGGAATTGCCCTCGGAAGGCATCTCCATCGACATCACCGCCATCTTCATCGCCGGTGCTGTCTCCTATGATGAGGAGGGAATAGTTCTCCATCGAGGCTAAGGGCTCTACCGGTAGATATGTGGTTAATCTCTCTCTCATGTACCTCAATACAACGATCTCATGAGCTGCCTTACATGATTGAGATCCATATGATGAGCTTTGTATCACTATTAATCTATGTGCTACTCTAGTGATGTTATTAAAGTAGTCTATTCCTCCTTCATGATGTAAAGGTGACGGTGTGTGCATCATGTACTACTTGGCGTAGGTTATGATTGTAATCTCTTGTAGATTATGAAGTTAACTATTACTATGATAGTATTGATGTGATCTATTCCCCCTTTCATAGCTTAAAGGTGACACTGTGTATGCTATGTTAGTACTCGGTCTAAATTGCAACGGTCTATTATGCTCTAGAGGTTACTTAAACATGAACTCCGAATGTTGTGGCGCTTGTTAACTCCGTCTTGAGGGAGCTCTTGTAGCCCTACACAATGAATGGTGTTTGTTATCTAACAAGAGAGTGTATGTAGCACAAAGGAAGAGAAGTTATTTATTTATGTGATCATTGTTGAGAGTGTCCACTAGTGAAAGTAGGATCCCTAGGCCTTGCTTCCGAATAGAAAAGTTACACCACACAGAATTGCCTCCCACGCCAGCAAGCTATTTTCTGGCACCGTTTCCAACAAGTTCTGCTACATGTTTACTTGCTGCCATATTTATTTTAGATTGTTATTACCACTCATATTCATCCATATCACTTGTATTTCACTATCTCTTCGTCGAACTAGTGCACCTATACATCTGACAAGTGTATTAGGTGTGTTGGGGACACAAGAGACTTCTTGTATCTTAATTGCAGGGTTTTCTTGAGAGGGATATCTCCGACCTCTACCTCCCCGAGTTCAATAAACCTTGGGTGATTCACTTAAGGGAAACTTGCTGCTGTTCTACAAACCTCTGCTCTTGGAGGCCCAACACTCGTCTACGGGAATAGAAGCGTGCGTAGACATCAAGCTATTTTCCGGCGTCGTTGTCGGGAGGTAAGGTAAAAGGTATTCACATCCTCCGACTACTAAGCTATTTCCTAGCACTCGTTGCCGATGTGTGAGTGCTCGAAGCTATTTCCTTTAGATCCTGCAATTATATCTTTTTGTTTCTTGTTTTCACTAGTTAGGCTTAATGGAAAACAACAACAAAATGAGAGATCTTTATGAACTTTATCTTGAATTAGGACATGATGTGTTTGAAGCGAGAATTAAAAAACCCATGGAACTTTATATGCATGCTAATGGGAATGTTATTAGTATGAATGCTTTGAACACCATTGTTGCTAATGCTATGGAAAATTCTAAGCTTGGGGAAGCTGATTTTGAGGAGCATGATACTTTACCTCCTATTTATGATGATTATAATGATAGTGGTATTTTGGTGCCACCTACTATGGAGGATAAAGTTTATTATGATTATACCATGCCTGCAATTTATGATAATTACAATGATGGTTGTGATAGTTTTACTCCCACTATTACTAATAAAATTGATTATGCTTATGTGGAGAGTAATAATTTTATGCATGTAGCTCATGATAAGAATGTTTCATGTGATAGTTATATTGTTGAGTTTGTTCATGATGCTACTGAAAATTATTATGAGAGAGGGAAACATGGTTATATGCATCTTAATAATATTAAGTTTCCCCTCTTTGTGTTGAGAATCTTGAAGTTACTCTTGTTTTATCTTCCTATGCTTGTCACTTTGTTCTTCATGAATTTATTTGTGTACAAGATTCCTTTTCATAGGAAGTGGGTTAGGCTTAAATGCGTTTTGAATTTGCTCCTTGATGCTCTCTTTGCTTCAACTCTCATCCTTATGTGAGCATCATTAAAATTACCGAGCCCATCTTAATGGCTATAAAGAAAGCACTTCTTGGGAGATAACCCATGTTTTTATTTTGCTACTGTTTTTTTGCTACTGTTTTGTTGTGTCTTGGAAGTTGTTACTACTGTAGCAACCTCTCCTTATCTTTATTTCATTGCATTGTTGTGCTAACTAAAGTCTTTGATAGTAGGGTTGATACTAGATTTGGATTACTGCGCAGAAACAGATTTCTTACTGTCACGAAATTGAGCATCCCCGTCTGTAGGTAACTGTTATCACCAGAATTTGACCGGATCAGAGGTGGGCCGCGATTGGAGAAGGGCTTGAAGAATATACATAGAAGAAATACATGAATCGGCCTTCCATACCAAGTTTGGGCTAGTTTGCCCGTGTATCTGTAACATAGTAGGATACGTGTCGTTTAGAAGTTAGAGTTTAACCCGTGCACGGTTAGGTGCACGCCTGAATTAGAAAGTCCCCGGACTATAAATATGTATCTAGGGTTTATGAAATAAACAACAATCACGTTCACCACAAACCAATCTCGGCGCATCGCCAACTCCCCCGTCTCGAGGGTTTCTTCCGGGTAAGCATCATGCTGCCTAGATCGCATCTTGCGATCTAGGCAGCACACGTTTATTCGCCGTTCATGCGTTGCTCGTACTGAAGCCTTTTTGGTGGCGAGCAACGTAGTTATCATAGATGTTTTAGGGTTAGCATTGTTCTTCGTATCATATGCTATCGTCGTGCAACCCTTAGGCATCTAGCCGCTCTTACACCTATCTTGGGTGTAAGGGCGGCACCCCGCTTGATCATCATCTAGTAGATCCGATCCGTTATGATTGCTCCTTGTTCCTCAAGGATTAGTTTAATATCTGCATTGTTAGGCCTTACAAACGGGTCGAAGGATCCAGTGGCGCGTAGGGTGTAGTTTGCTAGCCCTAGACAGGATGTTCCGAGGATCAACTTCGTGTTGGTTTTTAGGCCTTGTCTAGGGTCGGTTTACGATCACCGTGCGTGGCCGCCGGGATCGATCACGAGTAGGATGTTCCGATTATGCGGTGAAAACCCCAAATCGTAGTAGGTCGCTTTAGCTTTATCTTGATCAAGCAGGACCACCATCCGATCGTACACCTCGTACGCATCATGGGTGGATCGGCTCTTTGAGCCGATTCACAGGACAACCTCGAGAGCCGATCGAGGCTCATATTTAACGTTTACGTGTATGCCATGCAGGAAACTAAGCGAGGCATCATCCAACACCTTCCCGACCAGGTATAGGTCAGGTGGCACGCCCTGCATCAGCATCGGACGTGCGTGCCGAAGGCTTTGCGGGCCGTCGCTCGGAGGGACCAGGGGCCAGCCGCAGTCCTGGGAGATTCCCGGCTCTACGGTGTTGCCCGTCGCTGCCCGCCGGTGGGTTTCTGACCGCAACACATTCTGGCACGCCCGGTGGGACGATCTTCGACATCAACCGCATCGCCATCTACATCTGAGATGGCGGAAGGCACTCCGGTCAAGTACGAGGATCTGACTGAGGAGCTCAAGAAGAAGCATGACGAGATCAAAGCAGTCCTCGAAGCCGACCTCATCGGCTCTTTTCACAGAACCCGCTCACATGGCATCAGGTGGAAAGGGTTCTCACCTAAAGGCGCGCTCGATGGAGTGGACCTGTCCACCCCGTCAGAAGAACGCACCAGGTCGCTGCGTCAGGAGATCAACTTCATGGTGGCTCATTCGCTGCACCGCCATTCTGAGAGCCTGGTGAACACTTTGGAGCGTGTCGCTCTGCGTGTGATCCAGGAAATCATGAGCCACCAATATTCTCCGTCAGGACCAGCTCTAGGGACTTACCAAGGAGAGATGCCACTCCAGTCCCGTCCACCGCTGCCGTTTGCGTTGGCAGCACCAGAAGTGCCGAATTCATCGGCATACGTCGTCTACAAGATCGGTGGTGACCCTAGTGACTACCAATTCTTGCATGAGGCGCCTAAGGAGATCCCGCACCAATACACGTGCGCATATGTGCCGGACTGCAGTAACTGGGCGCTCTCGAACCAGGCTGCAACAGCAGGGACTTCTGGAACAGCAGGAGGAGCTTCGGGAACAGATCTCGAGAAGCGGACGTGGCTAGCTAAGTATGCCACTCCGACAAACCTCCAGAGCTCAGCTCCTGCAGTTGGCTCAGAGCTGGAAAAGCAAGCATGGCTGGCTAAGTATGCCACCCCGGCGAATCTTCGAGTTCGACGCCTGCAGCCATCACCACGGATCAGATTTGTGCAATTCTGAAAGACCAGTTCGGCATGATGCCGAAAAGGAGGACAATCGGCTATTCCAAGCCGTACCCCAATGAGTACGAATTGATCCCACTACCACCCAAATATCGGCTCCCTGATTTCACCAAGTTTAATGGATCGGATGGTTCCAGCTCCATCGAGCATGTGAGCCGATATTTGGCACAGCTGGGCACGATCTCAGCATCAGACGAGCTGCGCGTGAGGTTCTTCGCACAGTCCCTCACAGGATCGGCTTTCGGGTGGTACACATCGCTGCCACCAGACTCAATCCGGACTTGGAAGCAGTTGGAAGAGTGTAATATCCCAGGTATTTGGGTTACAAAAATAGAGGAAACAGATGTGTGCATTGCATTCATGCATAGAAAATCTGGGGAATTTTCGCGCTTTAAAGTAAAACAGTCACAGTAATTGAAGTTTCACTTGACCTTGGTGGAATTGAAGTAGCTCATCAAGTCAAGCGCTATAAACCTCAATGTGACTTTGTTAAAACTTTGTTTTGGGTAGAGATAATTTGATCTAAGGGGGTTAGATCAAATGGAACTAATAATCAACACAACAACACTTTACTCAATGATCAACTACCTGATCTTATTAAATATCACAACATGATATTCCTAGCCATAACATGTGAGCATCCATGTAATTGGAAATCAAGTAACAATAATTGAAGAAACTATTCTCCACTTATCTTCTCCATGTCTTAAACTAATCCATGATCCTACCATGAATCTCATGGTATTTATTTTACTTCATTCTTGGAAGCAAGACAAGGAGATAAACTATAGAAATATATAATCCTCGCTACTACATATTAATATACATCAAACCTAGAGAAGTGAGAGTTCTATGTTACTTATTAGAGGATCAATGATAAAACTTGAACTAAACCTTGAATATACATCCAAGTACTCAAATCATCATCTTCAAGAGGAACCCTAGAGTGTTATTCAAGTCATTCCCAAAAGAGTGAGACCATTCATACCACTCTTAGCTTTACCTATTTAAGACTCAAGGACAATCTTTGAACTAAACTATTAGGTTGTAAACCATTTCCCTTGGAGTGGTGAGATAACCTAATATCACATGGAATAAGATGATATCCATGAATTGATAAAGTAAGGAGGAAACTAATTCAATTAAGTTAGACAATTGAATCTTTAGCCTAGCTACTTAAACAAATATTAGGAGTACACCATATACCCTAGAATAACCATTCCTTTATAAGAGAACTTAAGCTATGGTGCTACACTCAAGTTAGTTGAGGCACCACTTGAATTTGAGGGAGAGAGCTATCCATATAACCTGATGATAATATCAACACTATTAAGTAGAACCCTAATAAAATATCTCAGGTATTCTCCTGGGATATAAATTATGGAAACAACCATAGTAGTTCCATACAAGAAGGTAAATTAGAAGTACTATACCTAGTTGATCAAGGCAACACTTGATCATAGAAGTGAAGACCATTCCATTAGGAATACTTTAGAAATCCAAACCTTGATCATTATAAATTGAGTGACGATCATAAATACTTAGAACTTGAAGTAAAGATATTAAGAACAAGTGGATCATACCTAATCCATGACCATGCTTTGGAGAAATAGGAGAATAATCCAAATACTAACACTTATATGATTAGTACATATTAATTCACCACATGAAATCATAGGGAGATCACTAGTAATCAAATACAGGCTTATACCTCAATCTTCACTCAAGAACCACAAGAAAACCTTTAGAGTTAAACTCTATACTATATATGGTAAGAAACCATTCATTCATATGACCAAAGTTAACTATAAAAAGAACCATATCTACTTTAGTTACTTCAACAATGGATTAAGGATAACCATAGTGGAATCAAATAAAACTAATTCTCAATATCTTAATAACTAAGGGAGAACATAAAATGATAATAAAGCCACCACCTTATCATGGTTAGGGGAGATTAACCCTAGCACATGCAATATGGTGCCATCTCACCTCTATAACCTAGAATTAAACCTCAACCCTAGTTTGAGTATCACTATGGTGAACACAATATAAACCTAGACCATAATTGAGATTCAAACCAATTGCCATCAGGTAATTATCATTTGAACCCTAATGGTTCATTAATCAAATCCTATGCTCCATTTATAACGCAAAGAGCCACCTAATGCTAAGTCCTATAACTAAACTCATGGGTGGTTATCAACCACTTATCCCTATAAATTAAGACCCAACCTTGAGGAGAGTAATATCTACTCTAGATAATTCAAAGTGTTAATAGATCATAACACAAATGCTAATGAATATGGGTTATCATCAAACCTACAAAACCTTAATAAAATATTGCTCACATGAAACTAACATGCAAGTGATTAATCTCTCAATTAGGAACTAAGACATAATAATAACTTCGAAATACCTTGAGAAGAAGGTATCAACTCTTATGTTTCTAAATTGAATAGGAATTCAAAACAAAAAGGAAATTGAAGTGAAAATAACAACTCATGTCTATTTGCTATTTTGAATAAGTTTACAAATATGCAAATAATCTAGTATAAAATGTGAATTCAAATTGAATAGTGAAATAATAGTCAGTATACTAAATCTTGAATGGATTAGCATAATTACAATTATCTCGCAAATAGAATGGTATTCAAATATGAGTTAAAATAGAAAATATACAAAAGGAGGAAATAAAAACAAGTAAAGAAAATGAGAAGAAGAGGAGGGCTTACCCGGCGGATCCAAGCAGCCCGGCAGCCGACTCGCCCCGCAGCCCACCAGGCACCAGCCCAGCACAGCCCAACGTGGCCCAGGTAACCCTTCGCGTGGATAAAGACCGAGAGGCGTCGTCTTCTTCGTCTCCTCCAGTCGACGCATAGGAGCTCGCCACCGCGACGAGGTGAGCCACGTCCCGTGGTCGTCGCCGCCGATTCTGACCGCCGACGACACTCGGGAGGACCTATAAAACGCGCTGGAGTCCTTCATTTTCCCTTCCTCTGTTCTAATTTTGCCCCAAATCGAAACCCTAGCGCGGCCCTGCCTCCGACGTCGTCGCCGGTAGAGACCTCCCCAGGCCAAGCCACGACCACCATCGTCACCGCCATCCTCGACATGGTCTTCTCGCAAAAGGAATCGAGTCAGGGCGCCCCGTAGCGTCGTCAGCAACCATTTCCCTCCGACGGCCGGCGCCATGAATTCCGGCGATACAAGCCTCCATTCGCCTCGCCGTCAAGCCCGCTGTGTTCCTGGTGAGCCACTGACCTCCCCGCATGCTCGCTAAGCTCGATTGCACGCCGTAGCTCCGCCGCATCGAGCAACCCGTATGTACTGCCGCTGTTTCTCGCCGCCGGGCACGCTCCGGTGACCATACCGGAGCGGCGCCGCCACCATTGGGTTCGCCTCGGCGTCTCCTTTCCAACGAAACCACACACGCCCCCGCGGGAACGCTCCAGCTCCGGCGAGTACCGTCCCTGGCCGCCGGTGAGGCACAGGGTTGCCACCTCGGCGCCATGTGGCCTCCAGCGTGGGCATGGACCCACCAGCCAGTGGCTGTGGGTAGCCCTGGCCGGGTACACTTAGTCATTTTTCAGTTTTAAATTCAAATTCATAATTGCTGCAACTTCAAATGAATTCAGCAAATTCAATTTAAGTCAGAAAAATATAAATAAGATATCAAAATTCTCAGAAATGAAAACTCTACCCAATTGTTATCACCAGAATTTGACCGAGTCAGAGGTGGGCCGCGATCAAGATGGGTGTGAAGAATATATATATAGAAGAGAGACGTGAATCGGCCTTTTACCAAGTTGGGCTTAATTGTCCATCTATCTGTAACATATTAGATCGCATCTTAGTTTAGAAGTTAGGATCTTACTCGTGCACGGTTTGGTGCACGCCCACATTAGAAAGTCCGCTGGACTATAAATATGTATCTAGGGTTTATGGAATAAACAACAACCAACGTTCAACCACAAACAAATCTCGGCGCATCGCCAACCCCTTCGTCTCGAGGGTTTCTACCGGTAAGCATCATGCTGCCTAGATCGCATCTTGCGATCTAGGCAGCACAAGCCTGCCCACGTTGTTCACGCGTTGCTCGTATCGAAGCCTTTTTGATGGCGAGCAACGTAGTTATCTTAGACATGTTAGGGTTAGCATTGTTCTTCATATTACATGCTTTCGTAGTGCAACCCTTGCATGTCTAGCCGCCCTTACACCTATCTTAGGTGTAGGGGCGGCACCCCGCTTGATCATAGTTTAGTAGATCTGGTCCGTTACGATTGCATCCTTGTTCGCAAGGATTAGTTTAATATCCGCAATAGTTAGGCCTTACAAGGGGTCGGAGGATCCAGCGGCGTGTAGGGTGGCGTTTGCTAGTCCTAGAACGGATGTTCCGGGGATCAACCTCGTGTTGGTTTTTAGGCCCTGTCTAGGATCGGCTTACGGTCACCGTGCGCGAGCGCGAGGCCCAATCCCGAGTAGGATGATCCGATTATGCGGTGAAAACCCTAAATCGTCGTAGATCTCATTAGCTTTACCTTGATCAAGCAGGACCACCATATATTCGGACACCCCGTCCGAATCATGGGTGGATCGGCTCTTTGAGCCGATTCACAGGATAACCCGAGAGCCGATCGAGGCTCGTATTTAACGTTTACGTGTGTGCCCTGCAGGAAACTAAGCGAGGCATCATCCACACCTTCCCGACCAGGTATAGGTCGGGTGGCACGCCCTTGTGATAAACATCGGCGCGTGCGACCGAGGAGGCTTTGCGGGCCGTCGCTCAGAGGGACTGGGGCCAGCCGCAGCCCTAGTTGTTCCCGGCTCTACCGTGTTGCCCGTCTCTGCCCGCCAGGGGGTTTCTGACGTCAACACATTCTGGCACGCCCGGTGGGACCAGCCGTTCGCATGGGCAGCACCGGAACTGCCGAACTCATCGGCATACGTCGTCTACAAGGTTGGTGGTGATCCTAGTGACTACCAATTCCTACCTGAGCCACCTAAGGAGATCCCGCACGGATACACGTGCGCATACGCACGGACCGCAACGCCCGGGCACTCTCGAACCAGGCGGCAATATCAGCGGCCTCCGGAACGGCAGGAGGAACGTCGGGAGCCAATCTCGAGAAGCAATCGTGGCTGGCTAAGTACGCCACCCCGACGAACCTCCAAAGCCCAGCTCCTGCAGCTTGGCTTAGAACCGGAAAAGCAAGCATGGCTGGTTAAGTATGCCACCCCGGCGAATCTTCGGGGTTCGACACCTTCAGCCATCACAGACGGATCAGATTTGTACAATTCTGAAAGATCAGTTCGGTATGATGCCGAAAAGGAAAGCGTTCGGCTACACCAAGCCGTACCCCAACAGCTACGAACTGACCCCGCTGCCACCCAAATATCGGCTCCCGGACTTCACAAAGTTCAGTGGGTCAGATGGGTCCAGCTCCATCGAGCATGTGAGCCGATATTTGGCACAGCTGGGCACGATCTCAGCGTCAGATGAGTTGCGCGTGAGGTTCTTCTCACAGTCCCTCACAGGATCGGCTTTCGGGTGGTACACATCGCTACCACCGAACTCCATCCAAACTTGGAAGCAGATGGGAAGAGCAGTTCCATGAGCAGTACCATTCAGAAGCTTCCGAGTCTAGCATTGCCGATCTAGCACAACTACGTCAGAAGCGCGGAGAAACTGTGACAGAATACGTCCAGCGTTTCAGGAATCTTAGGAACCGATGCTATTCGGTTCGTATAACTGAAAAGGAAGCAGTCGAGTTGGCAGTAGCAGGCCTTGCAACACAGCTCAAGGACATGGCCTCCCAAGCAGATTATCCTCGCCGGCGCACGTGGTTCGAAACTTTCAGCATATGAACAGCGCCACCCGGACCTGTACCAAGACAAGTTCAAGCGTGCGGTAGCCCCGGTCGATGCGAGAGGAAGACGAAGTTCCCGCGGGAGACCAAGAAGTGGCAGTGGCTGAGTGGACTCGGGGAGGAACCCCCGTGTCCCGCAAATGGGTAAAGCCACCAGGCCCGCCTGTGGGATTTGATTTTGACGTGACCAAGACCGAGAAAATCTTCGACCTCCTACTCAAGGAAAAGCAGCTTGAAGATACCTGAAGGTCTCAAATTCCCCACGGCGCAAGAGCTGAATGGAAAGCCATACCGCAAATGGCATAACTCGCTCTCCCATGCCACCAACGACTGCAGGGTGTGGCGTCAGCACATCCAAGCGGCGATAGAGAACGGGCGTCTAATTTTCAACCAGTACGCCATGAAGGTCGATACCCAGCCCTTCCCCGCCGTGAACATGGTGGAGTATGCTTGCCATGGAGGGTGCCAGCCAGGTTTCCTGTGCAATATCAACATGGTAGATCTTGGACACCACGCTGGCAAGGATGAAGATGAGGGCAGCTGCTCTCATAGCAAAGAAACAGAGGAAGCCGCTCCACGCGATCGGCTCCGCCAAGACGGCAAGCGCTACGTAACAGAGGGAGAAGTGAAGAACATAAGATATCAGCGACCTCTCTCTGATCACCTCCGCAACAAGTATGTGAGTCAGTACGACCAACGCCGACGGTCCAGCGATGATGATGAAAGAGATCGTCTGGCTAGAGAAGCCAGAAGACATCGTCGGCATAATCGCGATGAGGAGGAGCACGAGCGTTGTGCCAAGGGAAAGGCAAAGGAGCGAGACGACGAGGACAAGCACCGGGATTGTCCTTTCTTCGAGCACCTGCCGGGATTCAGGAATGAGCCGATTGCCAACAATCGGCAATTTCCCGAATGCAACCGGAAGAAGAAGGAGGCAGCCAACGTGTCCGTGTTCGAGCGCTTAGGACCTCTCCCGCCACAGAGCAAACGAGCTGAGTCCCCTCACTTGAAGGATCTCGAAGATTCAGAAGACGAGGGGGAAGAAGAAGACAGGTATCACCGGCCAAGGTGGTGCCCTGATGGACTCAGCCGTTCCCAGAAACGCAGGGTTCAACGATTGCGCGGCCTGGAAGAAGCCGAGAGGTTATACTTGCATACATTGAGGAAAGCAAGGCCTGATCTGGCTGCAAAGGTTCAGCGAACCCTGGATGAAGAGGGTCGTCCACGGAAAATGGAGTGGCACCCCAAGCAAAGGAAAGCCGATGATGAAACATCGGCTGGCACAAACATGGTGCTCGTCCTTCCGACGACACTTAGCGCTCCACGATCACACGATGCACTCAAGGTGGGCGACAGCAAGAGCACCAACATGATGAAGTCAGAGATTGGGCTGGTCTTATCTACCGGCCTGGACGAGTAGCAAGAGCACATCAATGAGCAAACGTGGCGAAGCTGATCCTTGTGATCGGCCCCAAAAGTTTATGAAGGGACATTATAAAACCTTTCATCAAACAAGCAACATGGAGGCCGATTCCAGCAATCGGCCAAAATTATCCTCACCATCCATTCTGCCTGGGTTCAACATGTTATCCAACAGAGCCGATACCATCAATTCTCTTGACAGAATCGGCTCGGGGGGGCACCCAGGTGGATAAAATACAAGGATGTGCAACGGAAGCATCTCATCTTTTGGTGATGGGTATTGGAATATGGGGGCCGATGCACCAATCGGCCGTAAGAAAATAAAAATTCTGAAAATTCGAAAATTTTCGAGCACAGCCGATGCAGCAGACATCGACTCAAGGGGAATAACTGATACGATCAGAGGCCGATGCAGCAGACATCGACTCAAGGGGAGGAACTGAAGAAACTCGGGGGGCAGCTCACCTTGAAGGCTCTCTGCTTTGAGAAGCCGATTTATGTTCAAATCGGCTAGCTCTGCATAAGAAGCTCCCTCAGACATGATCAAGCCCAGGTCCATACAGCTCTGTTTTGCCTTGGCTGAGACTCGGGGGGCAACATGCCTGGTAGATGTTCTATTGAGGAACCGATTGGGTTACCATCGGCTGATCTCCGTTGCAACCTTCTCCACAAAATGATGAGCGCTCGCTAAGAAGGATCGCTGAAACTGGTGGGAGAAATTTAAGGGCTCTCTTGGAAGTCCCACAGTATCCACCGGAAAGAGAATCATCAGTTGGAGAATGGAAGGGTAAATGTCGAAGGACTGATGCGTTGCTATCGGCTCGTTACGCATTGGCAAAGGGGACGAATCGGCAGGATCAATACAAAGGACAATGCAAAATCGAATTGGGGAAAGTTCTTCATTGATTGATTTCTTACATAAGGAGCCGATTTCTCCCAAAAGGAAGCACTAGGGGATACATGGCCCCACCTACTGCTACTGGTCCTATGCTAGATGTCCTATCTATGGGCCGTCGCTGCCCTCGCCGTCGTCGTCGTCACCGCCGGTCGGCGCTACTCCCGGCAGGCTCGTCGTCGCTCCAATGGCCGCCGACCGGGCCTTCGTTGTCCTCGTCTTCTTCGTCAGCGTCGTCATCATCACTGTCGAAGTCGCTGAGGTTTCCCGGCCAGGGGCAGAACCGCTTGGCCGGGGGCTCGTCGGAGGAGGTGTCGTCCTCCTCCTCCTCTTCTTCCTCCTCCTCCTCCTCGGGAGAGGAGAAGTCGCAGGAGAAGCGATCTTCGTCACTCTCCTCCTCCGCTGTCCCATCGACGAGGAAGCGGAGGTCGCTTTCCCCGTCGGTCAAGGACTTGTCGTCCTCCGACCAAAGGGAAAAGTCATGGCTAGACTCCTCCCCGGCCGCAATGGCGCGACGGGTGTTCGCTGCGTGGACCTCCGCCGGGTTCGGCTCCCGGCGTCGGCTCGCGAGAAGAAGAGGACTGGGCGGAAAGATCCGATGAAGCAGAGGAGGAAGAGGACATGGTGGCACAGGAGGGCTTTTGGAGTACTAATGCGAAGAAGATGCAGGAATATAACTGTGCGGAGCGGTTAAATAAAAGGGGATATAGTGGGAATTCAATGCCACAGCAGTTTCCGAGGAAGTGGTGCTTGAAAGAAAGAGAAAAGACTGCCAAGTCACGCAGAGAAGCTGAGAAGGCAAGGCATCATGATGACGGATACTGCGACGGTTCTGCCACTACATGACCCGGTGAAAGAAAGGCATAATGATTTTGGAAATGTCATTTCCAAAACCAGGGGGGCATGTGTTATCACCAGAATTTGACCGAGTCAGAGGTGGGCCGCGATCAAGATGGGTGTGAAGAATATATATATAGAAGAGAGACGTGAATCGGCCTTTTACCAAGTTGGGCTTAATTGTCCATCTATCTGTAACATATTAGATCGCATCTTAGTTTAGAAGTTAGGATCTTACTCGTGCACGGTTTGGTGCACGCCCACATTAGAAAGTCCGCTGGACTATAAATATGTATCTAGGGTTTATGGAATAAACAACAACCAACGTTCAACCACAAACAAATCTCGGCGCATCGCCAACCCCTTCGTCTCGAGGGTTTCTACCGTAAGCATCATGCTGCCTAGATCGCATCTTGCGATCTAGGCAAGCACAAGCCTGCCCACGTTGTTCACGCGTTGCTCGTATCGAAGCCTTTTTGATGGCGAGCAACGTAGTTATCTTAGACATGTTAGGGTTAGCATTGTTCTTCATATTACATGCTTTCGTAGTGCAACCCTTGCATGTCTAGCCGCCCTTACACCTATCTTAGGTGTAGGGGCGGCACCCCGCTTGATCATAGTTTAGTAGATCTGGTCCGTTACGATTGCATCCTTGTTCTGCAAGGATTAGTTTAATATCTGCAATAGTTAGGCCTTACAAGGGGTCGGAGGATCCAGCGGCGTGTAGGGTGGCGTTTGCTAGTCCTAGAACGGATATTCCGGGGATCAACCTCGTGTTGGTTTTTAGGCCCTGTCTAGGATCGGCTTACGGTCACCGTGCGCGAGCGCGAGGCCCAATCCTGAGTAGGATGATCCGATTATGCGGTGAAAACCCTAAATCGTCGTAGATCTCATTAGCTTTACCTTGATCAAGCAGGACCACCATATATTCGGACACCCCGTCCGAATCATGGGTGGATCGGCTCTTTGAGCCGATTCACGAGATAACTCGAGAGCCGATCGAGGCTCGTATTTAACGTTTACGTGTGTGCCCTCGCAGGAAACTAAGCGAGGCATCATCCACACCTTCCCCGACCAGGTATAGGTCGGGTGGCACGCCCTTGTGATAAACATCGGCGCGTGCGACCAGGAGGCTTTGCGGGCCGTCGCTCAGAGGGACTGGGGCCAGCCGCAGCCCTAGTTGTTCCCGGCTCTACCGTGTTGCCCGTCTCTGCCCGCCAGGGGGTTTCTGACGTCAACACCAATAAAAATATAAAATGAAATGTTTATTTTTAATAAAAATTTAATTGTTTTATACTTGTTATTTAAGCCTTATTTATTAATTCTAAATTCAACTAAAATTCCATAATTAGGAAAACTTTCCAAATTAAATAATGACCGAGTAAATAAATAAAGAAAACATTAAAACTAATTTTCTTTATTTTGTTAACTTAGTAAATCATTATTAAAGAGAATTAAACTCTAATTAATAATTACCTAATTATTAATTGTTTAAAATAATAAAATGCCAAATTCAATATTATTTTTATTCCCAAATTATTATAACTTCAACTTTAAATTGAAGTTATCAGTCATAGAATTATTAGGGTAATTAGAAAACCCTAGTTCCATATGGTAGGAAAACAGAATTCATCATTTCATGTGAAACCCTAAAACCCTAATTCAATTAGGAACCTTAGCTCCACTACTTCATATGAACTCTAAATTATTCCCAAACATAAACCCTAAGTAACATGTGATCATGTTACTTCATTAGTAACCATAGATTCATATTTAGCAACTTAATGCCTGATCAAATCCACATAACATATGGGAACCCTATCACAACTAATTAGCATCCCATGTGTTCATCTTAATCAACCCTAGTTCCTATCACAAGGATCTCATCTTAATTAACCTTAACTAGCATCACACCATTGTGATGAACTCCAATAGCAACCATGCTAATATTAACATCATATCCCATACACACTAAACCCTATTAGTGTGGGATAATTATTAACATCCTATCTAGGAAATCAACATCCTTTACTGAGTGAATCCATTGGCTAATACAAGACAACCTCAACCTTAATTGCTATACTTCTTATTATTTAAGAAGTATGTTCTTCAAAAGTTATTCTTTTGAAGAAAATAAGAAATCATCACCAACCCTGCTTATAAGGACCTATAAACCCTAGCTAGCTATCACTAGCAAGATAACACAACCTTGACAACAACCATGTATAATAAATTGCTTAGGATGCCTAGGCTTATCTTAACCCTACAAGCCCTAGGTATTGATGAATCCAACTTTGTTGGGATCCATCTAATACCTATTCCAGCAACTACATGCAGCCATAGTCAACCATAGAAAACCACCCACTTAATTATCATACCTGTTCTTTATTAAAGAACATGTTCTTCAAAAGTTATTCTTTTAAAGTATATGATAATTAATCATTAACCATGCCATCTAGTACTAAAACTGACCACTTGTTCTTTACTTGATAACATTATGTCAATTATCATTCTTTGTGTGCTCAATTGATTACTATGCTTTATTATCTACCCGTTGATAATACCAAGTAATCACACCTGAACAAGAACCTTGTATGTGAATCACTCTAAAAGTGCAACACACCCTAAACCAATCATTACAACTCACTGATCCTAAATCATCGGGATTAGGTGTGGCACCCCCGGGATCAGGGTTAGACAAATACCAGATCTTCGTCTGACATAAGCCTAACCTAGAGCTCGAGAGACTACAGTGAGAGAATCGGTAACACAACAGTGACTCTACGACTCAAAGAGGTTATACAAGCTCATAACCGAGCGAAGAACCAAAGCATTACAAGCGAGAGGTCACCGACCCGACATACATCAATCAACGGAAGTGAAGTTATGCTATTAGACATAGCAAGATAGCAAAAGGCCTAAGAGGCCAGGAGCATAACGGCGACGTCCCAGCCCATAGATTCCGTGCTGCCACCCGGGAACCCCAAGCTACTCGTCGATGTCGACTAGAAACCACCATCTCGTTGGAGCGACTTCTTCTGAAACAAAAGCATGCAAAGATGAGTACAGGGACTCAGCAAGACTTAGTACAACCTTTTAGCAAAGCGGGTATGCGGGCTTTCTGTGGAGCTTCTTTTGCGTAAAGCCAGTTTTCCTTTAATAAACAAGAGGGAGAAGAAGCTCGACTACTCAGAACCTTTGAAAGGGGATAAGAGAGCGACATCTCTATCTCTATTGATCATCATATTGTATCCACCAAACTTCATCATCTCGAACCACTATCCTCGGATCACCCCCTCAACACCCGAAGAAGGTATCCGTAAACACACATTGGTTTGCCAAGTTTTACGTCAGGTTAAAGTTGTCTATGATCACAGAATCCATTCCCAAGTCGTCCGTAACCATGGACACGGCTTTTCGAAAAGATTTAACCCTGCAGGGGTGCACAACTTTACCCACACGTGCCAACCGACTCTTAATGCCAAGCTATTAGCTCTCTTCCTTGGAAAGCTGGCGAGAGGGTGGTCGACCACGACCTTTACCTTGTCGTCGCCGAGACCATGAGTCACGCGCTAAGGATTGTTCCGCCGTAACGGGTCAAGTCCCGAAGTCGGTCCTTAACGATGTGAGCCGAGGTGGGTTTCCCCGCAGACCGCAACCCCCAGCCCACCACGACCACGCTTACCCGCCCGTTATGTACCTTTACCCCCAAGCAAAATGCAATGCATATGACCAGGTAACGCGCAAACTATGTGACTCATGGAATCTACTAGGCAAGTTAGTGAGTCGAGAGGGTACCATAATAGGGCCTCGTGTGGTTGTACGCTCGGTCTTGGTTCAAGAGGCGAGAACTCGGTTCCTAGGGTCGGCAGAAACGAAACAACCCACCACATCCCAATGTGGCCTCTCGTCTGAGCCTTTAATCATGTTTAACAACATCTCTACACTTACCACGTCAACCTGTCATGCTAGATTCATTTCATTGTATGGCTCCAGTCCGAAGACCGGAGTAGCAGCGTAACAAACTAAGCATGGCTAAGCATAAAGAGATAAAGGCTCTAGCGACGCACACATGCCCAACCTAGTTATGCTAGGAGCAGTGGATCAGGTATTTGAGGCTACAAGGGTGGAACATGCAATAGATAGGATAACTCTACCTATCGATAAAAGACAGTTGAATCGTATGCAATATGTAGGAACCAGAGTAAAAGCATTTCGAAATCATATATGAACCAGGCTAGGGATTGCCTTTGTCCCTGACAAACCAAAGTGGATCTTCGATAATCTTGTGCTTGACTTGTTCGTCGGAGGATAGGGATTGATCATCGGTGTTGTTGATCTTCCTCATCTCAGAATCGTGCTCTATCGATCGCGAAGAAGCAAATACTATAAAGAGAGAAATAACAATCAACACATGGCATCGATGCAATGTGCATACAAGTATGAATGATATGTGATATTAATGAGGTAGTGAAGCTAACCCTAAGACATAATCAGGTTAACTGGGGTTCGACGGGACTAGGGTTAGCAGTTCCGGAACCCTCAGAGGGGTACAATTAGTTCTTCTAAAACAAATAGGGTTCAAAGTTGTTTATCAATGCATGCTTTTGATACTAAAGTGTAGATCTCATTTTTCTGAAGATTTTGATATATTATACACCTTTTTCTGAATTAAAATGAAATAGTTATTGAATTTACAAGTTTTGTTCATTTTCTGAAATTCCAGTAATTATTAAAATTCTGACATAGGGGCCCACTGTCATAGTTTTATTCTTTATCTAAAATACTGGAAATGATTAAATTTCTGACGCCGGGACCCACCTGTCATGATTTTAATCTTTTACAGAAAAGATAAAACAAAATAAAAAGAAAAGCAAAAAGGGCCGGGTCCCACCGGAGTCAACCGCCGGTGGTTGACCACGGCAGGCCGCCGCAGGTGAGGAGCGGCGCGGAGGCTCCCGGCCACGCCTGGACGCGCGGTTGGGCGCGTCGGACGCGCCTCGACGCGGGCGAGCAGCTAGTGGCGGCGCCGCCCGGAAAAGGTCGCCGGAGCGGCCGTGCCGGCGAGCAGCGCGGCGGCCGGCCACGGGTGCGCGAGGCGGCGGCGAATGGAAGGGGGAGAGAGGGCGCGGAGGGGCTCGTTCGAGCCGGCAGCTCACCGTGGTGCTGCAGGAAGGGTCGGCGACGGCGGGGGAGGTCGATCGGCGGCGATTGGGGGTCGGCCGGAGTCGGGGAAGAAGGGCGCGGTGCGGGCATCTGAGAGCTCCCCGGCTCGATTCGTTGAAGGGGGAGGCCGAGTGGAGGGAGGCGGAGCCGGTGGTGTTGACGGAGTGGCGCGGGGAGGCCGCTAGCGGCGGGGAGAAGCGGCGACTGCCGGCGGCCAGGGTTTGCTCGGGGATTGCAGAGAGGAGAGGAAGAGGAGCAGCGCGAGGGAGGGGAAGAGATAGGGACGAGGAGGAGGGCGTCGGTGGCCTTATCCTCTCCCAGGGGCGGCAAGCGGCGGCGCGCATCGCCTCGCCGGGATCGACGACGGGAGGGCTGCCAGGCAGCTCTCTGCCTGTGTGAAGGAAGAAGACAAGGGCATATTTGCCCAAAACCCCCTGCCCTTTGCTGTTTTCCTAAAAACAATTAAAAACAGGGCTAAAACCATTTGTACCTTTTTGTTTTGGGCTATTTTTGAAAACCATAAATTTCCAAAATCGTGTACCAACATTATGTGGCATCATTGATCATTTCAAAAATAGCACACCACAAGATTTTGAAGGTTTGAAACATTTCAAATAGAGGTAGAACTTTGAAATTTAGGGTTTCCACTTCACTTTTAAAATGCAAATTTTTCCTAATGCATTTTAAATGATGCTCATGAATGCACAAACAACTCCTAATTAGGGTTCAGCAAAACAGGGATGTTACAACTCTATCCCCCTTACAAGAATCTCGTCCCCGAGATTCCTATCGTAGGAAAAGAGAAAGTAACAAGGACTACACCGGTCTTCAACGAACTTGTCAATACCACGGTGATCTTCTTTGTTGAAGAAGTTGATCCCGACACCATGAAGAGGTTGACCACAACACCATGAAGAGGTCTTCATTTTACTTTCTTCACTATAAAGGAAAGAGGGAATAACTATGGACGGTGGATCTTTACAAAGATCGAGTATCTCATGGTCAACTCGTGGAAGGAGTGCTTAGAAACAACTCTTGAGTTGACAAACATGAAACACGTCAAGGTAACGGAGGAGACGGGAGAAGTTTCAAATTTTTGGTAGGCAATTGCTCCACGCTTAGCAAGAATACAAAGGACAAGGTAGCGAAGAGTTAAATTGCCTTTGATACCATAACGAGGCACTCTTAGAGAGGGTGACTCGTGGAAACACAAATGATTATCCAACCATAGCAACTTTGGATTTAAGAATCATAGTCACTTTTCTGGCAAGGGTACATGAAATGATTGTTGTTTACTCAAAAGGCTAGGGCCTAGATGACTGACGAATTCACACAACGTGTGAATTGATTAGAATTTCAGGTAATAACCAAAGGAAAGGGAAGGGTACTGGCTACATAAGTGCCAAGGATCAAAAGGGAGTGAAATTTTTCCGAACGAAGTTGTTGTCACCGGAAATAGTTTCAAGGAACTGACCGAGAGACATTTAGCAACACTGCTTATGATGTTCTCCTTGATGTTATAGACACCAATTTTAGGCTATTGACGAGCCTTCAATAGGTCATCAAGTCAAGGTCGGACTTCGGGATTGAAAAGACATCATAAGGGCAATTCCTAGAATAAGTCGCATAAGATCCTTATGGAGAGTGGTTATTCTTGATGATTCAAGAGATTATGGCATTAGGCCTTCGGCTAATTGTGTTAACCACGACATCAATCTTGCCGGATTTACAAAGAGACCTATGTCAAAAATCCTTGAGAAACACTAACCATCATTGCCGCTTGAGATTCAGCTTAGGTTAGGTGTAAAGATATTTCAGACTCAGCATGTCCAATTAGAAATTATCAACAGTTACCACCAAGGTACAGTCGATAGATTCTCAAGATATGGACCTCAATGTCAAGCTCCAAAAGATTGAGCCAGATTGCGTAATACATATGGTTGAACTGTCAAAAACAATTGTGTGCATATGAACTTGCAATGTAACACAAGTGAGTCCTGATGGGGACATCAAAGAAGATTTTGAAGTTCTTAAGCTTCTTCACTTTCTTAAACAAACCAGTCAGTGGCTTAGTGTGCATAGAGGAACGTTTCAAAGAATGGAGGTAACAACCTTCCATCTTAAGAATACTTCGCACATGCATGACTGACTTGCGATGATTTCCGAGGAAAACAAAAGGGAACTCGACCCAGATCCACGGCGACATCTTTCAGCGAGTGCACGTGAACCAGAGAAGGTCACTTTCAACATCCAGAACACATACTTCATGATGACACAAAGATGGTGCTCAAAAGTTTCCAATATTAGTGCCAACTGTTCAATATGAACCTCTTTAAACCTGGAGAAAATAAGAATGTCATCGATGGGCTCAACAACAAACTTATCAAGATACTCCAATGAGGGACTCATATTCTATATAGACTTGGCAGAAATATTGGTCAGACCAAAGGACATGAAGGTATACTCAGATGAGACACCATGAGTATAAACATCATCAAGATAGTCCCTGGAACTGAGTTTGATTTGACGATAGCCCAAAATCAAATCAAATATGGAAAAGATAGCATATCCATAAAGGAGATACTTTATGACTTCAACACAAACAAAACTAGATGTCCCTTTATGATGAATCAAGTTGGATGGTGCTCTTGTCTTTCAACTCTCCAAGTTGTTGATTAAGCTTAACCAATTAGTCCAGGGTTATCCAACACGGTTCTTGGAGAAGGAGTAGTTCAACAAACCAACGTACTCATGAACTCGACAACACGGTCATGTAACAACATGGTGATACTCCTAGAAAGACATCCAGAATATCACGAACCACCGGTATATCACTGAATTCAAGAGGGGAACTTGCTTTACAAAGCAAACGATATGGTCTTGAGAGTTTTGGCATTAACCTAACTCTTTGACCGAAGATGTGCGCCTGAATGAATGAACTTGGCATCATAGTCAAACTTCGCTTATGTAATGTCCCAGGTTTAGTGACGATCGAGGGGTAGATTTTAG
>NC_061512.1:186655717-186760255 GCF_022539505.1 Lolium rigidum | reverse complement strand
GGTGGGGTCCCGATGATCCCCCCATGAAGGTAATTGTGGTCCTGTTGGATTCGAAGCTAAAGTAGAGTTCATAGTAGGGCTGAAACATTGTACGTGGTGGGATCACACAGTAAGTAGGAATAATGAGGTAGAAGGGACCCGGTGGAGTTGCAGCAAAGGGTGGGCTGTGAGCCAAAGCGGAGAATATGATTGGCTATGACCTTATAAGGGCCTGCAAAGGAAGTGTGGAGCCAGGGTATGCGCGCAGTTAGCGCAAGATTCCGTCTTATGGGTAAATAACTACCTCTGTGATCTGTAAGAAGCGACCACATCACTCACTGTTAAGGATATGGAAGGCTATGACGCGTGGAAGAGACAAAGTTCTAGTAAACCGGTGAAAGTAGCGGACGCATAGTTCTTTGAATAAAGCAACCTTTTGAAGAAATGGTGCGAAAACTGCATTGGTCAATGATGGGCTTTCACGGCCATGCAGTATGGTGTGGCTTCCCTCTCTATAATGAACTTGTTGGTGCTGTCACTCATCCCACTCTCAATCTGCTTGGAGGCTCATGGAGGCATCAGGGAGATCTACAGGTGGCTTCAGAAGGCAAGAGGATCAACAAATACTTCAGGGACAGGAGCACAGTGGAAGGTCAACACTACCTCCAGCGAGGATCAAACCTGGCAACATCTAGAGGAACTAGTTTCCTAACCTAGCTCTATTAGCAGGAAGATGTTGAAGCCTCTGAAGTTAGTTAAATACTCTGACAGGATTCGTGTGGAACTGAAGCTACAGTCGTTCTTTGGAGTTATTGCATTTTCCTATTCTAGCAAGTAGAAAGGAGGTGTGATGATCTTATCTAACATGAGTCATTGCCAATTCTATAGGCATGCCTTGGGCCGCATATGTTTGTTGCTTCCTGCAGGCGATATATTACTAGTGGGCAGTCAACTTCATTGGTATTATATGGACTTTGTCACTACACCATACGATGGCCAAAAGCAAGATCTCTGATTGATATGAAACAAATATGACCTAAGTTAAAACCTTTAAAGGAGACCTATGGATGATGATACATAGGAAGTTATCTTAAGTGAACTAATCTTACATGACAGTGGAGTAGTGCTTAGAATAATCGACACACTTGAAGTCAACATTTCTTACCCTAACTTACCAAGATAAAGTAAAGTTAGTATTAAATACAAACATAAATTTAATTAAGTCAGCAAACAATAGATGAGTAGATGGTATTCATTATACAATGCACACTTGGTAGTCAAAAGTGCAACCTAAGGAGAGATATCCTATTGGAAGATGTGCATAACTGCAAGTTATAGTTAGTAAGAATTAATGGACTGTAATGAAATAATATCAAAGATAATATAGATGAAGATATCTACTAGAAGGTGTATGAGACAAATGACCGTTAAGTGAATCTATCAAACTTGTGAAACGATGATATAATAGTGATATTGTGATCCATATAAAGTATCTCAACATGATGATCAATCATGGAGGTAGAAAAGAAATAGAGATTAAAATATGTCACTTACAGGGTAGGTTATTCATCATAACTGATTCACTGAGAATTGTTATGATGGTGTTTTATCTTGAATATATAGGAGAAACAATGACTGAGGTTATTTCAATAATATTTGGCCATTTAAAAAAAAACTCATAGGAGTATAAGGCACCACATAATATGATCTTACAATGAAACACATATAATGCAAGATATAGTCCAATAGTTATGTGTTTCAGAATATATGTTAGATCTAGGTGTACCTCAATTAGTCCCTCAACAATAAAGTAGTTAAATAATTCAAAAGGAAATTAGGATTGAACACCAACTCTCCCTAGTTTGCTGTTTTCAGTTTATCTTGTGTTTATTCATTCAGAGTAAAGTTGGACAAATAGTGAACTCACCTATGTTATTCACTGATATACGATATTATTTACAAACCTATCTGCTGTAATTGTTATATGCCTGCACATCTCGAAGCTGATGTTGAAATTATGCACTCCAACTATGTTTATTAGGCTTCATTATTGTGTATTATATTTCAAGTTGCGTCTCTTAAGTTTGTGGATTTAATGGTTGACTAAGATGTGTGCATAAGTTTGACCTTAAGTGTTGTCACCTTGCTGCATCATTGTTGATTCTTTCTTGGTGTTAAAGGTGAAGGGTAAATAGGATCAGCGTGAGGGAGGCAGTTACCAACTAGTAGTATGTAAATGTGACTCAGAAGAGAGAGTAAAGGTGAGAAGAGAAGCTAAAAAGCGGATCGGAAAAATTCTCTCAGCTCTTGATGTCGGCCTATCTTTGCCGGGCAAAATTCTGAACTCCCATGGAAAGATCAGTTGTGAGGATGATAACGACTCGCTACAACTCAGTAAAAGTTTCAGCGTTGGTGGTTTGATAAGTAAAGAATCGTGATATCAAATAGAAGAGATAAAAGGTAGTCTGAATTTCTAGACAAATGTAACTTTGCTACCAACATGGAACTATGGATGCGGATGATTGGTTCGAGACAGTGGAAATTAATCTAGTTCCCGGTGTAATAGTGAAGAGAGGATTGAATATACCTATCTACACTAACAGGACCAGCAGTGATGTCGTGGTCTTTCATGATTCTAATTTAAGCATAGGACATGAAGCTCCACGTGGGAAGGTTTCAGAAGAAGTTAAAGAGAAGCTGAGTTCAGAAGTATCATGGAATAGAAGAAGAGTTGGAACATGACGAATGACTTGCTAGTGTGGAAATATCTAGTAGTTGATAGTTTATCACGATTATCACAGTGGAGGATATAAACAGGAGAGAAAGGATAAAGAGTTCAAAGGATGAATCCATTCACATCTTTAGTTAAAATCTATTAAATCACCACTAAGGTTCCACGACTGATGAATCTTGCAGTCACTTTGGAGAATGGTGCAGAGAAGTGCGGGTGAAAAGCGGAGAGGGCAAGGTTGGAACCACAGCCATTCAGTCCTAACAATTAGTCAGAGATGGAATTTCAAACTAGAGATGAGACAATCCACATTTTATATAGTCAGGTCAAGTACTATCATGTAAGAAGAGTCTCTTGGATTACATATGAGGATATTCTGTTTGGATATGGACAATAAGTCCTTGAAATGGAAATTTGGATCATATGATCGAAAGATCTAACAATGATAGACAATTTTCTCAAATCGCAGGGGAGATAAATAATAAATTCCGGTCAGGAAGTGGATGAGCCTGAGGCGGATGCATAGGACTTTGACCGCCCTTAATTACGACTCAATCAGTGGTGAAACAACTGCTATGTAGCACAATATTAATTCTGAGAATAATATATTCTAAATTCTCATTCCATTGGGCATACACTTGTCTGTGTAAGGAATTTGGAATGAACATAGTTGCATAACCAACTAACATATAAATACGTATACACCCTTATTTTACCAATCAAATAGGATGCCTAAGAAAGTGACGGCGGCGGAAAGATATAAGCTAGCAAGGAGCTAGTTGGTTGGGGAAGATGAGCTTAGCAAACATTGGGACATTCCCTAAGGGAGAGCGAGATTGATTCTGGATGATATGAATCAATATGGGTAGATGATGAAATTTGTTCCAATTAGTCTTATTTTCATATGATTATAGACACCCTTTGAAGGATGTCGGTTGAGAGCGTTATACCTGAGAAGGTAGAAGTGGACCTCAACAGAAGAGAGTAATATTTATAAGGGAAGTGAAAGCACAAATAGACAAACCAGTGGATTAGGAAAATAAGATAGAGATATATTCATTATGTCTAGTAGAGATCCTGCGGAGTTAAAGGAGAAATCAATGCATAAAATTGAGTCACACTCAGGAAAGCATCAAGAGTTCAAACTTCGAGGAACTGAGGTTTAGTTTGAGGGAGAAGGCTGTAATATCTTGAGATTTAAGGGTTACAAGAGAAAACGAATGTGTTCATTCATGCATAAAGTCAGGGGAATTTTTAACGTTCAACTAAAACACAAATTGTTCAAAGTTTCTCTCTTGTCAATGATTGATCTATGTCACATCGACACAAGTCTTGTTAATTTTATTTTTGACCTTTGTTGATGATTATTATGTTTTGAGAAATGGTTTGAATTCAAATTCAAATATAGAGACCATTCAAATAATTTGAATTAAATTAGAATTAACAATTATATAATACAAAGTAGTGTAAATATTACAATAGAATAAAATATTATAAATATAATTCCATAAGAATTATTAACATATTAAGAATATTACCAAGTTACACAAGAAGTATAGGATGCAAAATGAACTAAAAGAAATTCTAAACTAAATCTTCTTGTTTCTTGTTCTTCTTACCAAAAAACAGCAAAGACAAAGGAAGTAAATTGTATTTTATTAGTTTAAAATGTATGTATCATCAAGGATAGGAAGAATTTTGATATTCCCGAACTCAACCAGGATGACTGGACTTTTTTTCTAATATTAAGATACGATTAGAATTGTTTATCTTAGGCAACAAATAGGACTTGAACCAATTGGATCATTGACAACCATCTGACAGTAAACAACAAAGGATATTGGGCTACAAATCAGTGTTGAATGATAACAAAAAAGCAGCAAATTATTTCCACTAAATCCCAAATTTCAAGTCCCTATTTAAATCATTCCCTGATATATAAATAGACATATGCGACTTGGATGGTGACATGACCTAAGCTCAACGATAGTTTCCATAGCAGTCTCAAAGAAAGTAAGCTCAGAGTTGTGAGATAGAAATAACTTTGACGTTGCCTCAAGGAGGAAAGGAATGTTGTCCATCTTACACCTAGATAGTGAGCTACACAAGCGGCGATCCCACGGAATCGAGCAGTGTATTTGTCTTTATATAAACTAGCTGGCAGTAATACAAAAGCAAGCCACTACATCCAGTGCTGCAATAGCCCTGAACAACGTTTCATTTTACATAGCTAATTAAGTAGCTCTTCATTGAGATTCTCTGACAGTAAGATATCAGATTCCAAGAACAGCATCACTTGGCTATAGTATAGCGCTAAAACCAGGAAGAAACCATTTATATCTGGCTCAAACAGAACAAACAGCTATTTCCACCAAATATCTCACTATCAAACCACTAGAACATACGGCAGTAGCAGGTCTCCTGTTGTGTGGATGCAGGAAGAAATAGAAGAAGCGGGTGGGCTAGCAAAGGAGGTGGTGTTGATGTCAAGAGCAAGCTGCAGGGAAACAGGTGAAATTCATAGGCTGCGATCTTATATCCAGTTCTTGATTTGCCAATCATAGGAAAATAAATGAAATACTAAACAAGTAGAATCCATGTCACCTTCCACTGGAATTTTATCTAGGAGGATTGGAGGGATCTATTTCTCTGATAACATAAGATATATAAAATCCTCGAAGAATTAAATCACATATTTTATACATTACTATCAAGTTGGGCCTCACCGCCTTACAATAATTGTTAAGAGGCTATAGATCAAAAGCTGTATAGTGCCTATTAACGTGGTGCATCATCCAGTTAGAGCAAGCATCGATCATCCATTAAAATCAATTCAAGCATCCTTATGAGCTTTGGAATGGGCGTTGCATCATCATTGTTGCTAAATTGATGCCTAATTCTCATTTACGACACTATATTGAA
This sequence comes from Lolium rigidum, assembly GCF_022539505.1. Lineage (NCBI taxonomy): Eukaryota > Viridiplantae > Streptophyta > Magnoliopsida > Poales > Poaceae > Lolium > Lolium rigidum. Next base: position 186,754,623 of record NC_061512.1, on the reverse strand, counting down.
TCTGTGCCCATATCTGTGCACTCAGGCCTCACAAGGATATATAGGGAGTAATTAGAAAGCACATGGTACCACTTATGCAAAAGGAAGAAAGCGAAACATTAAACTGGTAGCAAAACATGGGTCGCTAAAACTATCCTGTCAAAAATGTCTACCATTTTATAAATCTCTGTCTGAGGAGATAAATCTCAAGCCACCACAAGACAAACATCCAGGATCGCCTCATTGTGGATTGTGACATTTGCAAATCATCACCGGTGGTAGGAGCAATACAATTGAGAGATACCGTATCATGGGCGCGCGTGCAAATGCACATCTATCAGCTTGGCGAGACTCTGAGAATGATTAGTAATCAATAAGCCGCTGACAAATCTAGCACAACAAGCTATAAATTCCAGCCGATCATTGCTGAAATAATTGAAGCTGAAGCCACACATGCTCGGGATATCTACATCGTAAAATGGAGCAATTTACACACAGCTACAAGCCCACTTATGTGCATGATAATAGGAGTCAAGAAAGAATGACTCAGGTGGTTGGTGAATAGAGGAAAATTAAGCCAGCCAAGGGTTGCGTGCGACATATCCATCACATTGAGGGGTCAAATAATCATCACCCAGTGCACAGACGACAAAGTTGCACATCAGTGGCAAATCCACGCCATTGTCAGGCAGGTGGTGACACGGCCAGTATCACATACACACCTTTCCTTGGACCCATCTCAGCACCACCATCAAATCATGAGAGCAAAGAGGCACAGGGTAGTGGTGATGCTTGAGTCGAAGGGAGAGCAAGGCGGAGGCCACAGATGTACCCAGGCAGGCATCTACGTGGCCCAATCTGGGGCAGCCCAACAGAGCGACGCTGACAGTGACAGCTGGTGCTGGCAAAGAGCTGAGGTGTAGAACCAACACAAATAGTAAAAACTCAAGTTGGGAGTGCAGGGGCGGCCATAGAGGTCCCATGAAGTTCAGTGACAGGAGAAATTGGTAGAGTAGTAGAAGCAAGAACCCCCAGCTCATGGGCAGAGAAGTCGAGCGGCCGGTTTCACCGGCGCTGCGGCTGAGTCTTAGAGAAGGGGCAGTTACATAGGCATAGGAGAGAGAGTGTAGATGGAGAAGCGAGGAGAGGAAGGCGGAGCTCCACCACAGTAGCCGGCGGAAGATGCGGCTGGCGGCCCGGCGAATAAAGAAGCCGGCCGGCGGCAAACAGATGTAGGAAGCAGCAGAGACTGTCATGCATCGCTGTCGTGGGCGAAAAGAAAGAGAGAAGAGAGAGGAAGCGAAGTGGAGTGAGGTTGGGTTAGACCAACTAAACCAAAGTGAGCCGGTCATTTAGACTCGACCAGTTGATCTGGTAGTCCATTAGATGATCAACTACTAATAACACCTTGATAAAACTCTTTCTGAAAATCATTCACCTTTGCCAAATTATATAAAATTAAATTCAACTGGAAAAATACTAAAAATAATTATTAACGTTTAGCCATAAAAGAAGATTACCTAAACCTTAGCTAATCCACAGTTGTGTTACTAGATTGTATGAAAAATGTAAACTAAATCATAATGGAGTAAATTGGTGACATATGTTTCTTGTGACTAAACACAATTCAATTTGGAAACTATCATTATTGTGCTGAATTTTAAATTTGTTTCTAAACTGAAAACACTGATTAAAACATGATCCTTGATATTTATCTTTATTATTCAGGATCTCATGACAACTCAATGTGATCACTTATTCCATGAATATGAGACCACTATCACTGATAATTATTGGTATATTCTCATCCAGTAAACCCAGATGATCATTAGGATAATAAATTGTAAACCCTAATTTCTACCCTCCTGGAACATCAACCCACTGTTCCTTGTAGCATCACCAACATTGTGATGAACTAACAACTATGCCAAATATGCGATACCATAACTATATTCCATATTTGTAAATATTAGATACTTGGAACATATCAGAGCCAGCAACTACTTACCTATTTTAGTGAGATCGATGGTAAAAAACCAGACACATCAACCCCTAATTGATGCGCTGTTAATGCCAAAACATGTTCTCTAAAGGTATTCTTTGATAAGCAGAGATATCATCATACACTAATAAAGCCATAAACCCTAGCTAGCTATCACCAGATTAGATGAATAACTTTGGTAGCCATCATTGTAACTATTATTACCCAGATACGCAAAACCAACTCTAACCCCTTACAAGCCTAGGTATTGATAGATCCATGATGATCACATCTAATACTTACTCTGACCAATTTAGAATCATAGTAAACCATAGAAAACCAAACCTAATTATCTTGTTCTTTCATTAAGAACATTCTTCAAAGGTATTCTTTGAAGCTATGATAAGTAATCATTATTATCATAATTTTTAAACCAACAATTATTCCTTTACATAATAACATTATGCCAACTACTTCCCTACATTCCTTTCGTTAGTTACTATGCGGTTGGCAACAAGGTTAAGATCTCTTATGGGTAAAGCAACACACCTCCGCAGAGTGTAATGAACCGTGACTCGTCACTCCCTGTTCCGGGATATGGAAGCTGCGAACGCGGCCGGAAAGGAGCTCCATGAAGTTCTAGTAAACCGGTGAAGGCTGACGGACATAGTTCTTCCGAATAAAAACAACCTCTTGAAGAAATGATTATGAAAACCTGCATTGGTATTAGACTTTACGGTCTAATGCCGTAGCTAGTGCATTAAACACCTCTTTCCTATAATGAACTTGTTGAGTACGCTCGTACTCATCCCACTCTTAAATCCCCTGCTTAGATATGGATGCATCGACGGAGGATCTACAGTGCAACTCGAAGGCCGAGGAGTCAACAACTACTTCAAGAGACAGGACCCTGTCAGAGGAGTCAACAACTACATCCAACAAGGAGAAAACCTAGTTTAGCCATAGAAGGGAATTAGCTTCCTAAACCTAGCTCCTATTTAGCTAGAATCTATTCATAGCCCCTATAGCTAGTCAAATACTCTACAAATAGAGTTCGTGATAGGATTAGACTACGAGTCGTTCTTCTGGAGTTTATTTGCAGATTTACCTCATTGTAAAGTAGGAGGCTGTGCTGATCTTATGTAATAGAGTCGATGTTGTAATTCTATAGACATACTTTGGACCCGCATATGTTTCTGTTGTACCACTCTGAGCGATATAATACTAGTGGAACGGTGTTTCATTGGTGTTATATCAGACTTGCATACTACACCATGCAGTGGTATGCCGGGTCACCACAGTTGGTATCGAGCAAATGCTTTGACCCTAGGATTAAAACCCTTTAAAGGAGACCTATAGGATTGGTAGTGTCTATAGGAAGTTGTCTTAGGTGAACCAAATCTTTTATGACTTGAGATGGATATTCACTTGAGAATAATCCTGACACACTCGAGTCAAACTTTCCTTCCTATTCTTCCTAAGTGAAGTCAGTTAACTAATCCCAAACATATAGTACACCATTACATCCTAAAATAATTATGAGTAGACCCCAGTTGGTATACAATACATGGTAGTCCAAAGAGAGGATACAACCATAAGGAAGATATCCTATTGGAAGGTGTGTACCAACTTATGTTTTGATTAAATAAGAGTTATCCAGACCTGTAATAGGAGTAATAACAAGTGATTAAAATCAGTATATCAGAAAGATATCCTACTAGAAGATGTAGACCCAGATAAGTAATGGGTAAGTAAAATCTATCTAGACATGTGAAACAATTGATAGTAAGTGATAACTATGAGTTATATGATGTAGTATAGACCATGATGAGTCAATCATGGGAGGTAAGGAAGAGTGATAGGAATAAGATATGTCTATCTACATGGTAAAGGTAGTAATCATATATGATTCACTTGAGAATCATTATGTGATGGAGTATAACATCATAAATACTTAGGAGGTAGTCCTCAATAGCACGAATATATGGTATACTATTTGTCAGTACTTCCAAAGAAAACTAGATTAATTTCAACTATTCCAGTCCATTTTGTTTCAAGTTTATCTCGTTGCAAATGTGCAACTAAGATATATATTGATACAAATAATACAAATCCACCTATTTGTGCTAAGTATCACGATATAAACCTATATTATGTGGTGTTCTATACTACACATCAGAGCCTGATGTTTAGAGATGTCTTACTCAACAATCATATTCAGGCTTATGATGATGTGTAATATAAGCACAAAGCTGAATCTTCTTGGATCTTATTGAATTTTCATTGTTTGACTAGATCCATACATGAAGTTTGACTTTGGTATGCAAATGCATGTTGCAATATCAAGTTCTTACTTAATGCTATAGATGTAGAGGGTAATGGTATTCGTGTGAGGTAGTGACGAATTCTGCATATTTTGAAGACAAGATGAAGGTTCATCAGGTAAAGGAAACGAAGTTGTGGGAAGCAACCACAATACTCTGAAGGAAGTGCCAATCAATATTCATGCTTTACCTCAACCGAGGAGTACTTTAGTACATAAGAAGCATGAAGGTAAGAAATATATTGATTATGGTGAAGCTCAAGCAGATCCATAGTCAACATAGAAGAGGGAATGCATGGGAAATCACTTAGGATACTATAATCATAGTGTCGCCTAGTGGTTTTTCTTGCAAAATAAACCCTGAATGAAGGAAGATGATGGATGAAACCATAGCAGATATAAGAAGACCATAGTGGATATCAAAAGACCACCATTGGTATAGGATAAATACTGCGAGATAAAGTAGAAGATGTCTCGTTCAGTTTATCAGAACCTATAATAGAATCCACTTTTCGATATCAAATAAGCCACAGTTGGTATAATAACCACAGCTGGTATCAGTTGGTATTACAAATAGTCCACGATTTAATTAGTTGTAACAAAAGTTTGTGAACAAATAAAAGTCTTGTCAGTCAAATAATTAAGACCTTTAAACATTTAGTTAAAGGATTCATGAGGGATGTCCACAATTGAGTGGATGCACCACAAACATTCTTCGCGAGATCTTAGAAGAAGTAAAATCCATAAGTTAGAACCAGACCAATATTCCAACCATAAGTCCAATAATTGGAAGAAAAGAAGTTGAAGACAATAAGAAAACTCTAAGGGGTAGAGTAAACATTAAGTTGGATGTACAATAACTCAATATTTTGAGCAAGATAGTTGAAGAAGGTCTGAACTGAGAGGTAGTTCGATCTTATTTTCATAAGATTATTAAACACTACTTTCAGAAGGATGTCAGACCAGAAGCCGAGGTTTATACCTCGAGGAAGTAAGAAGTGGACTGTAACTTGAGAAAGTGAGTAATATTTACTCAGAAGTATGATAGCCCAAGTAAATTAAGGCTAAGGAAGTTGGATGAAGGATTGTAGGAGACCAAATACAGCTCAAGAAGGCCAAAGATTGAAGTAGATTGACCATACAGTCTAATTGAAAGATTCCTTTCATGGAACCTAAAGAATCCAAAATAGTTATAAGCATCAACTATAAACCATGATTGGATGGACTAAATGAGTCTAATCCATTCCTAGGAAAATAAACCATCACAATCATTTCCATGGTAAGTGCCTTACCAAGTACCATTACTGCACTTTTGGTACTAAGGGAAAACAAAGACCTATTTTATCAAATAGGAGAATGTTATCCAATTAGTCTTCAATTGAGACTAGCAGCATCAGAATAAGACCTAATCATTGAATATTCAATGAGAAATGAAACAAGCTTATAATATTGGAGGAAATCATGGAAGTAAAGGAAGTAATAGTTGTTTGATGTCAAACACTAATGGATTCCAGGAAGAATCTGGACAAGAGATATATTCAATTATATCCAGTGAGATCATCACGGAGTTCGAGAAAAAAAAAAGTAGTCTATACAAGTCATAACCACACTTCGGAAACGTGAGAGAGATCAAACTTCGAGGACGAAGTTTAGTTTAAGGGGTCGAGACTGTAATATCCCAGGTATTGGGGTTACAAAAATAGAGGAAACAGATGTGTGCATTGCATTCATGCATAGAAAATCTGGGGAATTTTCGCGCTTTAAAGTAAAACAGTCACAGTAATTGAAGTTTCACTTGACCTTGGTGGAATTGAAGTAGCTCATCAAGTCAAGCGCTATAAACCTCAATGTGACTTTGTTAAAACTTTGTTTTGGGTAGAGATAATTTGATCTAAGGGGGTTAGATCAAATGGAACTAATAATCAACACAACAACACTTTACTCAATGATCAACTACCTGATCTTATTAAATATCACAACATGATATTCCTAGCCATAACATGTGAGCATCCATGTAATTGGAAATCAAGTAACAATAATTGAAGAAACTATTCTCCACTTATCTTCTCCATGTCTTAAACTAATCCATGATCCTACCATGAATCTCATGGTATTTATTTTACTTCATTCTTGGAAGCAAGACAAGGAGATAAACTATAGAAATATATAATCCTCGCTACTACATATTAATATACATCAAACCTAGAGAAGTGAGAGTTCTATGTTACTTATTAGAGGATCAATGATAAAACTTGAACTAAACCTTGAATATACATCCAAGTACTCAAATCATCATCTTCAAGAGGAACCCTAGAGTGTTATTCAAGTCATTCCCAAAAGAGTGAGACCATTCATACCACTCTTAGCTTTACCTATTTAAGACTCAAGGACAATCTTTGAACTAAACTATTAGGTTGTAAACCATTTCCCTTGGAGTGGTGAGATAACCTAATATCACATGGAATAAGATGATATCCATGAATTGATAAAGTAAGGAGGAAACTAATTCAATTAAGTTAGACAATTGAATCTTTAGCCTAGCTACTTAAACAAATATTAGGAGTACACCATATACCCTAGAATAACCATTCCTTTATAAGAGAACTTAAGCTATGGTGCTACACTCAAGTTAGTTGAGGCACCACTTGAATTTGAGGGAGAGAGCTATCCATATAACCTGATGATAATATCAACACTATTAAGTAGAACCCTAATAAAATATCTCGGGTATTCTCCGGGATATAAATTATGGAAACAACCATAGTAGTTCCATACAAGAAGGTAAATTAGAAGTACTATACCTAGTTGATCAAGGCAACACTTGATCATAGAAGTGAAGACCATTCCATTAGGAATACTTTAGAAATCCAAACCTTGATCATTATAAATTGAGTGACGATCATAAATACTTAGAACTTGAAGTAAAGATATTAAGAACAAGTGGATCATACCTAATCCATGACCATGCTTTGGAGAAATAGGAGAATAATCCAAATACTAACACTTATATGATTAGTACATATTAATTCACCACATGAAATCATAGGGAGATCACTAGTAATCAAATACAGGCTTATACCTCAATCTTCACTCAAGAACCACAAGAAAACCTTTAGAGTTAAACTCTATACTATATATGGTAAGAAACCATTCATTCATATGACCAAAGTTAACTATAAAAAGAACCATATCTACTTTAGTTACTTCAACAATGGATTAAGGATAACCATAGTGGAATCAAATAAAACTAATTCTCAATATCTTAATAACTAAGGGAGAACATAAAATGATAATAAAGCCACCACCTTATCATGGTTAGGGGAGATTAACCCTAGCACATGCAATATGGTGCCATCTCACCTCTATAACCTAGAATTAAACCTCAACCCTAGTTTGAGTATCACTATGGTGAACACAATATAAACCTAGACCATAATTGAGATTCAAACCAATTGCCATCGGGTAATTATCATTTGAACCCTAATGGTTCATTAATCAAATCCTATGCTCCATTTATAACGCAAAGAGCCACCTAATGCTAAGTCCTATAACTAAACTCATGGGTGGTTATCAACCACTTATCCCTATAAATTAAGACCCAACCTTGAGGAGAGTAATATCTACTCTAGATAATTCAAAGTGTTAATAGATCATAACACAAATGCTAATGAATATGGGTTATCATCAAACCTACAAAACCTTAATAAAATATTGCTCACATGAAACTAACATGCAAGTGATTAATCTCTCAATTAGGAACTAAGACATAATAATAACTTCAGAAATACCTTGAGAAGAAGGTATCAACTCTTATGTTTCTAAATTGAATAGGAATTCAAAACAAAAAGGAAATTGAAGTGAAAATAACAACTCATGTCTATTTGCTATTTTGAATAAGTTTACAAATATGCAAATAATCTAGTATAAAATGTGAATTCAAATTGAATAGTGAAATAATAGTCAGTATACTAAATCTTGAATGGATTAGCATAATTACAATTATCTGCAAATAGAATGGTATTCAAATATGAGTTAAAATAGAAAATATACAAAAGGAGGAAATAAAAACAGTAAATAAAATGAGAAGAAGAGGAGGGCTTACCTGGCAGATCCAAGCAGCCCAGCAGCAGCCTGCCCCGCAGCCCACCAGGCACCAGCCCAGCACAGCCCAACGTGGCCCAGGTAACCCTTCGCGTGGATAAAGACCGAGAGGCGTCGTCTTCTTCGTCTCCTCCAGTCGACGCATAGGAGCTCGCCACCGCGACGAGGTGAGCCACGTCCCGTGGTCGTCGCCGCCGATTCTGACCGCCAGCACACTCGGGAGGACCTATAAAACGCGCTGGAGTCCTTCATTTTCCCTTCCTCTGTTCTAATTTTGCCCCAAATCGAAACCCTAGCGCGGCCCTGCCTTCGACGTCGTCGCCGGTAGAGACCTCCCCAGGCCAAGCCACGACCACCATCGTCACCGCCATCCTCGACATGGTCTTCTCGCAAAAGGAATCGAGTCAGGGCGCCCCGTAGCGTCGTCAGCAACCATTTCCCTCCGACGGCCGGCGCCATGAATTCCGGCGATACAAGCCTCCATTCGCCTCGCCGTCAAGCCCGTTGTGTTCCTGGTGAGCCACTGACCTCCCCTGCATGCTCGCTAAGCTCGATTGCACGCCGTAGCTCCGCCGCATCGAGCAACCCGTATGTACTGCCGCTGTTTCTCGCCGCCGGGCACGCTCCGGTGACCATACCGGAGCGGCGCCGCCACCATTGGGTTCGCCTCGGCGTCTCCTTTCCAACGAAACCGCACACGCCCCCGCGGGAACGCTCCAGCTCCGGCGAGTACCGTCCCTGGCCGCCGGTGAGGCACAGGGTTGCCACCTCGGCGCCATGTGGCCTCCAGCGTGGGCATGGACCCACCAGCCAGTGGCTGTGGGTAGCCCTGGCCGGGTACACTTAGTCATTTTTCAGTTTTAAATTCAAATTCATAATTGCTGCAACTTCAAATGAATTCAGCAAATTCAATTTAAGTCAGAAAAATATAAATAAGATATCAAAATTCTCAGAAATGAAAACTCTACCCAATAAAAATATAAAATGAAATGTTTATTTTTAATAAAAATTTAATTGTTTTATACTTGTTATTTAAGCCTTATTTATTAATTCTAAATTCAACTAAAATTCCATAATTAGGAAAACTTTCCAAATTAAATAATGACCAGTAAATAAATAAAGAAAACATTAAAACTAATTTTCTTTATTTTGTTAACTTAGTAAATCATTATTAAAGAGAATTAAACTCTAATTAATAATTACCTAATTATTAATTGTTTAAAATAATAAAATGCCAAATTCAATATTATTTTTATTCCCAAATTATTATAACTTCAACTTTAAATTGAAGTTATCAGTCATAGAATTATTAGGGTAATTAGAAAACCCTAGTTCCATATGGTAGGAAAACGAGAATTCATCATTTCATGTGAAACCCTAAAACCCTAATTCAATTAGGAACCTTAGCTCCACTACTTCATATGAACTCTAAATTATTCCCAAACATAAACCCTAAGTAACAGGTGATCATGTTACTTCATTAGTAACCATAGATTCATATTTAGCAACTTAATGCCTGATCAAATCCACATAACATATGGGAACCCTATCACAACTAATTAGCATCCCATGTGTTCATCTTAATCAACCCTAGTTCCTATCACAAGGATCTCATCTTAATTAACCTTAACTAGCATCACACCATTGTGATGAACTCCAATAGCAACCATGCTAATATTAACATCATATCCCATACACACTAAACCCTATTAGTGTGGGATAATTATTAACATCCTATCTAGGAAATCAACATCCTTTACTGAGTGAATCCATTGGCTAATACAAGACAACCTCAACCTTAATTGCTATACTTCTTATTATTTAAGAAGTATGTTCTTCAAAAGTTATTCTTTTGAAGAAAATAAGAAATCATCACCAACCCTGCTTATAAGGACCTATAAACCCTAGCCAGCTATCACTAGCAAGATAAAACAACCTTGACAACAACCATGTATAATAAATTGCTTAGGATGCCTAGGATTATCTTAACCCTACAAGCCCTAGGTGTTGATGAATCCAACTTTGTTGGGATCCATCTAATACCTATTCCAGCAACTACATGCAGCCATAGTCAACCATAGAAAACCACCCACTTAATTATCATACCTGTTCTTTATTAAAGAACATGTTCTTCAAAAGTTATTCTTTTAAAGTATATGATAATTAATCATTAACCATGCCATCTAGTACTAAAACTGACCACTGTTCTTTACTTGATAACATTATGTCAATTATCATTCTTTGTGTGCTCAATTGATTACTATGCTTTATTATCTACCTGTTGATAATACCAAGTAATCACACCTGAACAAGAACCTTGTATGTGAATCACTCTAAAAGTGCAACACACCCTAAACCAATCATTACAACTCACTGATCCTAAATCATCGGGATTAGGTCACGCTTAGAGCGATTGCATCTCATTCTTATGCATTATTGCATCTTTGCCAATCTTTTAAACATCGTCCTTACCGGACGATGATGCTATTTCAGAATTTGGAGTTACTACGTATCGAAGACCTTGCCTGCATAATCTTGCAGTCAAGAAAGGCAAGTTCATCACTTGCTCATGTCATTTGAGTATTTCTATCAAATTACTTGCAAAGTATTATGGTTATCACTATTGCATAAAAATCAAAACCACTACTTTCATAACTATGAATATGACTATGTGGTGGGCAATGGAACCATGGAATGTGTTGATATGGTGGAGGTTCCATTGCACGGGTTTATATCCATCTAGGATTAAACAACAAATGTCGCCAGTGATTCTTGTGCCGTAATACCCGTGTTAACCATAAGATCCGGAGTGGGACGGAGTAGTCAAAAGTGTTTCCACCTCTCGTTCATCAACGGATGCGCTTACCGTAGCGGCTTGTGTCTGGCGGAACAACCGGAGGGTGGGGATCCCATTCTAATTCCCCACGGTAAAGCATTGCTTGCCGTAGCAGTTGTGTCTTGCGGAACAACCGGAGGGTGGGGATCCCATTCTAATTCCCCACGGTAATGCGGTCTATGATGGGTTGCAGCCACCGGCGTAGGAGTGTATGGTAAGAGCCCAAGCACTCGTTGTCGTGGTCGGGGTCCACCCTGAAATTACGGGAATAATGGGACCGACGTGGACCCAGGGTCGGCGCATGCAACAAAGGGTGGGTGTTCAAGGTAGCGGAGGAACATGATTGGCTAGACCTTATAACGGGCCTCACACCAAAGGAAGTGTGGACGGGTAACGTGCTCGGTTGGCAACAAGGTTAAGATCTCTTATGGGTAAAGCAACACACCTCTGCAGAGTGTAATGAACCGTGACCTGTCACTCCCTGTTCCGGGATATGGAACTGCGAACGCGGCCGGAAAGGAGCTCCATGAAGTTCTAGTAAACCGGTGAAGGCTGACGGACATAGTTCTTCTGAATAAAAACAACCTCTTGAAGAAATGATTATGAAAACCTGCATTGGTATTAGACTTTCCGGTCTAATGCCGTAGCTAGTGCATTAAACACCTCTTTCCTATAATGAACTTGTTGAGTACGCTCGTACTCATCCCACTCTTAAATCCCTCGCTTAGATATGGATGCATCGACGGAGGATCTACGAGTGCAACTCGAAGGCCGAGGAGTCAACAACTACTTCAAGAGACGAGGACCTCGTCGGAGGAGTCGAATACCACATCCAACAAGGAGAAAACCTAGTTTAGCCATAGAAGGGAATTAGCTTCCTAAACCTAGCTCCTATTTAGCTAGAATCTATTCATAGCCCCTATAGCTAGTCAAATACTCTACAAATAGAGTTCGTGATAGGATTAGACTACGAGTCGTTCTTCTGGAGTTTATTTGCAGATTTACCTCATTGTAAAGTAGGAGGCTGTGCTGATCTTATGTAATAGAGTCGATGTTGTAATTCTATAGACATACTTTGGACCCGCATATGTTTCTGTTGTACCACTTTGAGCGATATAATACTAGTGGAACGGTGTTTCATTGGTGTTATATCAGACTTGCATACTACACCATGCAGTGGTATGCCGGGTCACCACAAAGAGCAGTTCCACATACAGTATCACTCAGAGGCTTCCGAGGCTGGCATTGCCGATCTAGCACAAGTACGACAGAAGCGCGGGGAAACAGTGGCAGAATACGTCCAGCGCTTCAGGACCGTTAGGAACCGATGCTATTCGGTTCATGTGAGTGAAAAAGAAGCAGTCGAGTTGGCGGTGGTGGGTCTCTCATCATCGATAAAGGACGTGGCCTCCCAAGCGGACTACCCTTCACCGGCGCACATGGTGCGAAGGCTGTCAGCATATGAACAGCGCCACCCGGATGTTTACCAGGATAAATTCAAGCGCGCGGTGGTCCTGGTTGAGGCAGATGAAGATGAAGGTGCTGCGGGAGATCAAGAGGTAGCAGTGGCTGAATGGACTCGGGGGGCAAGCCCCGTGTCCTGTAAATGGGTTAACACGTTTGACTTCGACGTGACCAAAGCTGAGCAGATTTTCGACCTCTTACTCAAGGAGAAACAGCTGAAGTTACCCGAAGGCCACAAGATCCCCACGGTGCAGGAGCTGAACGGAAAGCCATACTGCAAATGGCATAACACGTTCACCCACACCACCAACGACTGCAGGGTGTGGCGTCAGCAGGTCCAAATGGCGATAGAACAAGGGCGGCTAATTTTCAGCCAGTACGCCATGAAGGTCGACACACACCCCTTCCCCGCCGTTAACATGGTGGAGTGCACTTACCATGGAGGATGCCAGCCAGGATTCTCGTGCAATATCAACATGGTAGGACCTGGGCACCACTCTGGTAAGGACGGAGATGAGGGCAGCTGCTCTCATAGCAAGGACACAGAGGAAGCCACTCCACGCGATCGGCTCCGTCACGATGGCAAGCGCTACATCACAGAGGGAGAAGTGAGGAACGTAAGATATCAGCGACCTCTCTCTTATCACCTCCTCAACAAGTATGTGAGTCAATACGACCAACGCCGGCGATACAACGACGATGATGAAAGAGATCGTCTGGCTAGGGACGCCAGGAGACACCGTCGGCATGATCGCGACGAGGAGCGATATGAGCGCCACGCCAAGGAAAAGTCGAGGGAGCAAGACGACGTGGATAGGCACCGGTACCGCCCCTTCTTCGACACTGCTGGGATTCAGGAATGAGCCGATTGCCTACAATCGGCAACTGCCCAGAATGTAAACAAAAGAAGAAGGATGCAGCTAACGTGTCCGTGTTCAAACGTCTAGGGCCTCTCCCGCCTCGGAACAAGAATGCTGAGTCCGCTCGGATGGAAGATCTCGAGGAACTAGAGGACGATGATGAAGAAGAAGACAAGTATCATCGGCCAAGGTGGTGCCCTGATGGGCTCAGCCGTTCCCAGAAGCGAAGGGTTCAGCGACTACGTGGGTTGGAGGAAGCCGAAAGGTTATACCTGCACACGTTGAGGAAGGCGCGGCCTGATCTGGCCGCTAAAATTCAGCGAACCCTGGACGAAGAAGGTCGTCCACAAAGGAAAGAGTGGCGCCCCAGACAAAAGAAAGCCGATGATGAGACATCGGCTGGCACAAACATGGTGTTCATCCTTCCAACGGATTTTAGTGCTCCAGGATTAGACGAAGCACCTGTGGCACAACTTGACCGCGGCCCACGGCCGGTCATCTTTGAGAAGCCACGAGAAAGAAGCTACGAGCATCCGAAGGCCCCGTACTTGCGAGGCTACATCAATGGGCAGCCTCGTCAACAAGATGTTGGTGGACACCGGAGCAGCGAGTCAACATTATGCCATACTCCATGCTACGTCGGTTGGGACGCTCTAGCTCGGATCTGATCAAGACCAATGTGACTCTGAGCGATTTCAACGGCCAAGCATCTGACGCACAAGGTGTTCTAAACGTGGATCTGACCGTAGGAAGGTAAACCGTCCCTACGACGTTCTTTATTGTCGACAGCAAGAGCACTTACGCTGTCTTACTAGGGAGAGATTGGATCCACGCCAACTGTTGCATTCCATCCACGATGCACCAATGCCTAATACAATGGGATGGAGATGAAGTAGAAGTCGTCCACGCGGATGATTCAGCCGAGATTTCAACGGCTGGCATGAACGTTTGGGAGACATCGGGCCAAGAGCCACTCTCGTGCATCAATTTGGACGACTGCGAGCGCATCGACGTGACAAAGGACGGGGTTAGGCTGGTTTTATCCACCGGCCTGACCGTGTAACAAGAGCAGCATCTATGGACAAACATGGCGATGTCGATCCATGTGATCGGCCCCAAGGATCTATGGAGGAACATTGCAAAACCTTCATCGAGCAAGCAACATGGAGGCCGATTCCAGCAATCGGCCAAAATCATCCTCACCATTCATTCTGCCTGGGTTCAACGTCGATCTAATGGGCAATGGGTTTGCGTCGGCTGATGCGCTGGAAGAAATCCACACTGGTCCTAACAGAGCCGACGTTCACATATAGTGCCTTGGCTAACCACAGAGCCGATATCAGCAGTTACCTGGCAGAATCGGCTCGGGGGGCACCTAATCAGATGAACATGTGCGATACATGTGCAGTGAAAACATTGGGGGCCGATAGGAAAAATCGGCCCGTAAAAAAAAAATTTCATGAGGAACAAAGCCGATGCATAGCCATCGACTCTAGCACAAAGACACGAGGACCTCCAACTCTTTGTCAGAGAAGTTTTGGCTTCTAAAGCCGCCGGTGACCATCTGCAGTATCGGCTTTCAACGCAAGAGGGGTGATCGGCTCTGGCTGGCTCTGCATGGTAGCTCTCTCAGACATGATCGAGCTCGGGTCCATTTGTCTGAATTACGTGTCCTCATCACTGTTTGCACCTCGACTGAGGCTCGGGGGGCAGCTGGCCTGGTGGATGCTCTGTTTTTGGAAGCCGATTGGGTTGCCATCGGCTAGTCCTGCGTCGCGATCTTCTTCAAAGGTGGTGATCCATCAGAGCTCAAACTCATCGGTCGAAAAGATGAAGGATAGATCATGAGGGATTGATGCGCTGACATCGGTTTACTGAGCGTTGACCGGGTTTACGATCACTCCGTAGTCGAAGAGATGAAGGACGGATTATGAGGGACCGATGCGTTGCCATCGGCTAATTGAGCATTGGCTAAGAGACAATCGGCAAAATCAGTATGAGGGGAAATCGGCTAAATTGGCATAAAGGAAATCGGCAAAATCAAATTGGGGAACTTCTTCATTGATAAACGAGATTTCTTACATAAAAGAGCTGATTGCTCTCAAAAGGAAGTACTAAGGGGATACATTGCCCCGTCTACTACTGCTGATCCTATGCTAAGGGTCCTATCTACGGGCCGTAGCTGCCCTCGTCGTCGCCGTCGTCGCCGCTGTCGGCGCTACTCCCGGCGGGCTCGTCGTCGCTGCTGTAGCGACCGCCGGCAGGACCCTCGTTGTCCTCGTCCTCCTCGTCGTCGTCGTCGTCGCTGTCGAAGTCGCTGAGATTCCCCGGCCAGGGGCAGAAGCGCTTGGCCGGCGGTTCGTCGGAGGAGGTGTCGTCCTCCTCCTCCTCCTCCTCCTCCTCCTTCTCGGAGAAGGTGAAGTCATTGCAGGAGAGGCGATCGTCATCGCTCTCCTCCTCCGTCTCCCCGTCGGCGAGGAAGCGGAGGTCACTTTCCCCATCGGTCGAGGAATTGTCGTCCTCTGACCAGATGGAGAAGTCGTGACTCGGCTCATCCCCGGCCTCGATGGCACGGCGGATGTTGGCCGCGTGGGCCTCCGCTGGGTTCCACTCCGGCGTCGGCTCGCGGGAGGAGGAGGATTCGATGGAAAGACCCGATGAGGCGGAGGAAGAAGAAGACATGGTGGCGCAGGAGGGCTTTTGGAGTGCTAGTGCGAAGAGGATGAAGAAGCAAACTGTTTGGAACGGTTAAATAAAAGGGGATATAGTGGAGATTCAATGCCACAGCAGTTTCCGAGGAAGTGGTGCCCAACAGAGAAAAAAATTTGTCAGGCCACGCGGAGAAGTGGAGGAGGCAAGGCATCGTGATGAAGGATTCTGCGGCAGTTTTGCTCTGCCACGACATGACCCGACGAAGAGAAAGCATAATGATTTTGGAATTGTCATTTCCAAAACCAGGGGGGCATGTGTTATCACCAGAATTTGACCGGATCAGAGGTGGGCCGCGATTGGAGATGGGCTTGAAGAATATACATAGAAGAAATACATGAATCGGCCTTCCATACCAAGTTTGGGCTAGTTTGCCCGTGTATCTGTAACATAGTAGGATACGTGTCGTTTAGAAGTTAGAGTTTAACCCGTGCACGGTTAGGTGCACGCCTGAATTAGAAAGTCCCCCGGACTATAAATATGTATCTAGGGTTTATGAAATAAACAACAATCACGTTCACCACAAACCAATCTCGGCGCATCGCCAACTCCCCGTCTCGAGGGTTTCTTCCGGGTAAGCATCATGCTGCCTAGATCGCATCTTGCGATCTAGGCAGCACACGTTTATTCGCCGTTCATGCGTTGCTCGTACTGAAGCCTTTTTGATGGCGAGCAACGTAGTTATCATAGATGTTTTAGGGTTAGCATTGTTCTTCGTATCATATGCTATCGTCGTGCAACCCTTAGGCATCTAGCCGCCCTTACACCTATCTTGGGTGTAAGGGCGGCACCCCGCTTGATCATCATCTAGTAGATCCGATCCGTTATGATTGCTCCTTGTTCCTCAAGGATTAGTTTAATATCTCGCATTGTTAGGCCTTACAAACGGGTCGAAGGATCCAAGTGGCGCGTAGGGTGTAGTTTGCTAGCCCTAGACAGGATGTTCCGAGGATCAACTTCGTGTTGGTTTTTAGGCCTTGTCTAGGGTCGGTTTACGATCACCGTGCGTGGCCGCCGTGCTCGATCACGAGTAGGATGTTCCGATTATGCGGTGAAAACCCCAAATCGTAGTAGGTCGCTTTAGCTTTATCTTGATCAAGCAGGACCACCATCTGATCGTACACCTCGTACGCATCATGGGTGGATCGGCTCTTTGAGCCGATTCACAGGACAACCCGAGAGCCGATCGAGGCTCGTATTTAACGTTTACGTGTATGCCATGCGAGAAACTAAGCGAGGCATCATCCAACACCTTCCTGACCAGGTATAGGTTAGGTGGCACGCCCTTGCATCAGCATCGGACGTGCGGGCCGAAGGCTTTGCGGGCCGTCGCTCGGAGGGACCAGGGCCAGCCGCAGTCCTGGGAGATTCCCGGCTCTACGGTGTTGCCCGTCGCTGCCCGCCGGTGGGTTTCTGACCGCAACAGTAACTCAGAAAAATCTTCCAATTTACGTGCGTGATCCTCAGATATGTACGCAACTTTCATTCAATTTGAGCTTTTTCATCTGAGCAAGTTAAGTGCCCCAGAAAAATTTGTCTTTACGGATCGTTCGTTTTGACAGATTCTGCCTTTTATTTCGCATTGCCTGTTTTGCTATGTTTGATGGATTTCTTTGTTCCATTAACTTCCAGTAGCTTTGTGCAATGTCTAGAAGTGTTAAGAATGATTGTGTTACCTCTGAACATGTGAATTTTTGATTATGCACTAACCCTCTAATGAGTTTGTTTCGAGTTAGGTGTGGAGGAAGTTTTCAAGGATCAAGAGAGGAGGATGATATACTATGATCAAGAGAAAAAGGAAATAGACAAAAATCAGAGAGTGAAAAAAATCCCTAGAAAATAAACTTTTATAGCACATAGAGGATGACATGCAGGTCCCATGAGCCAGCAGGTTCCTCAACGTTTCAAACGTGGCATGAGATCGAAAGAAAAAAACGCAAGTGACCAAATATCAGGGCCAAAAATAATCCAAGAAAAGAAAGTTTTATAGTACATAGAGGATGACATGCGGGTCCCATTTAGCAGCAGCGGTATCACCGTTTGAGAGGCGGCAGGGGATCGAAAGAAAAAGGCAATGAAAAAATATGAGGAGCCAAAAATAATTCAAGAAAAGAAAGTTTTATAGTACATAGAGGATGACATGCGGGTCCCATTTAGCAGCAGGGGTATCACCGTTTGAGAGGCGGCAGGGGATCGAAAGAAAAAGGTAAGTGACCAAATATGAGGTGCCAAAAATAATTCAAGAAAAGAAAGTTTTATAGTACATAGAGGATGACATGCGGGTCCCATTTAGCAGCAGCGGTATCACCGTTTGAGAGGCGGCAGGGGATCGAAAGAAAAAGGCAAGTGACCAAATTTGAGGTGCCAAAAAAAACTCCAAGAAAAGAAAGTTTTATAGTACATAGAGGATGACATGCGGGTCCCAGTTAGCAGCAGCGGTATCACCGTTTGAGAGGCGGCAGGGGATCGAAAGAAAAAGGTAAGTGACCAAATATGAGGTGCCAAAAATAATTCAAGAAAAGAAGTTTTTATAGTACATAGAGGATGACATGCGGGTCCCATTTAGCAGCAGCGGTATCACTGTTTGAGAGGCGGCAGGGGATCGAAAGAAAAAGGCAAGTGACCAAATTTGAGGTGCCAAAAAAAACTCCAAGAAAAGAAAGTTGATTGCACATAGAGGATGCCATGCGGGTCCTATTTAGCAGCAGCGGTCTCAACGTTTACAAGGCGGCAAGGGATCAAAAGAAAAAGGAAGTAGCCGTAAATCGGGGGTCAAAAAAATCCAAGAATAGAAAGAATTTTGGTTCATAGAGGATGACATGCGGGACCCATGATCCCGCATCGTAAACGGCTCGATCGGAGAACGTTGAACGAGATGGCGCGATCGAGAAAAAAAACAATGCCGTAGAGGCTGCCATCTCGGGCCCTACATCCCTCGGCGGTGCGGATTTGCGTTGACTCGGCCGGCGAACCCGAGATTTCGAGATGCACCACGTCCCGGGCCACCATACGCGACGTTTTGGCCGCTTTCGTCGGGCTAGGTGGCCTCAAAAACGAGAAAAAAAAGTTTTGACATGCACCACGGAGGGACCAAAAATCGTCGGCCATGGTACACCAGCAACCACGGCGCGACTTCAACTTCGTCGGCCATGGCAACTTTTCTTGTAGTGTAAGCTTGGGGATGCCCCCGTGGTTCATCCCTGCATATTTCAAGAAGACTCAAGCATCTAAGCTTGGGGATGCCCAAGGCATCCCCTTCTTCATCGACAACTTATCAGGTCACCTCTAGTGAAACTATATTTTTATTCCGTCACATCTTATGTACTTTACTTGGAGCGTCTGTGTGCTTTTATTTTCGTTTTATTATTTTCATTCTATGAATAAATTCATGCTTGTGTGGGAGAGAGACACACTCCGCTTTTTCATATGAACACTGGTGTTCTTAGTTCTATCTTTAATGTTCATGGTGGAGTTGAAAACCGCTTCGTTAATTGCTATATGGTTGGAAACAGGAAATGCTTCATGTGGTAATTGGTATATTGTCTTGAATAATTTGATACTTGGCAATTGTTGTGCTCAAATAGATCATCTTTAAGCTCTTGCATCATGTACTTTGCACCTACTAATGAAGAACTACCATAGAGCTTGTTGAAGTTTGGTTTGCATGATTGGTCTCTCTGAGTCTAGATATTTTCTGGTTAAGGTGTTTGAACAACAAGGAAGACAGTGTAGAGTCTTATAATGCTTGCAATATGTTCTTATGTAAGTTTTGTTGTACCGGTTTATACTTGAGTTTGCTTAAAACAACCTTGCTAGCCTAAGCCTTGTATTGAGAGGGAATTCTTCTCGTGCATCCAAATCCTTGAGCCAAAAACTATGCCATTTGTGTCCACCATACCTACCTACTACATGGTATTTCTCTGCCATTCCAAAGTACATTACTTGAGTGCTACCTTTAAAATTTCATTCTTTGTCTTTGCAATATATAGCTCATGGGAAAATAGCCTTAAAAACTATAGTTGTATTGAATATGTTGCTATGTATCTTATTTCTTATAAGTTGCTTGTTGAGCGATAACCATGTTTCTGGGGACGCCATCAACTATTATACCTTTGTTGAATATCATGTGAGTTTCTATGCATGTTCGTCTTGTCTGAAGTAAGGGCGATTTTCATGATCAAATGGTTTGAGTATGCATATTGTTAGAGAAGAACATTGGGCCGCTAACTAAAGCCATGAATCATGGTGGAAGTTTCAGTATTGGACACCAATCCTCAATCTCTTATGAGGATATTATCTGTTGTTGAATGCTTATGCATTAAAGAGGAGTCCATTATCTGTTTTCTATGTTGTCCCGGTATGGATGTCTAAGTTGAGAATAATCAAAAGCGAGAAATCCAATGCGAACTTTCTCCTTAGACCTTTGTACAGGCGGCATAGAGGTACCCCTTTGTGACACTTGGTTGAAACATATGTTATGCAATGATAATCCATGTAAATCCAAGCTAATTAGGACAAGGTGCGAGCACTATTGGTATTCTATGCATGAGTCTTGCAACTTATAGGATGTCTTATAAAATTGTTTCTATGTTTTCAAAATAAAAGCTCTAGCACAAAAATAGTAATCCATGCTTCCCTCTGCGAAGGGTCATTCTTTTACTTTATGTTGAGTCAGTTTACCTACTTCTTTCTATCTTAGAAGCAAACACTTGTGTCAACTGTGCATTGATTCTTACATGTTTACCTATTGCACTTGTTATATTGCTTTATGTTGACAACTATCCATGAGATATACATGCTACAAGTTGAAAGCAATTGCTGAAACTTAATCATCCTTTGTGTTGCTTCAATGCCTTTTACTAAGAATTTATTGCTTTATGAGTTAACTCTTATGCAAGACTTATTGATGCTTGTCTTGAAAGTACTATTCATGAAAAGTATTTGCTATATGATTCAGTTGTTTAGTCATTATCTTTACCATTGCTGTGAATCACTTCATTCATCTCATATGTTTTACAATAATATTGATCAAGATCATGTTGGTAGCATGTCACTTAAGAAATTATCATTGTTATCGTTTACCTACTCGAGGGCGAGTAGGAACTAAGCTTGGGGATGCTTGATACGTCTCCAACGTATCTATAATTTCTTATGTTCCATGCTAGTTTTATGACAATACCTACATGTTTTGTTCACACTTTATATCCTTCTTATGCATTTTCCGGAACTAACCTATTAACAAGATGCCGAAGTGCCAGTTCCTGTTTTCTGCTGTTTTTGGTTCCAGAAATCTTACACAGGAAATATTCTCGGAATTGGACGAAATCAACGCCCAGAATCTTATTTTTCCACGAAGCTTCCAGAGAGCCAGAGAGGCACCAGAGGAGAGCCCTGGGGGCCCCACCCCACAGGGCGGCGCGGCCAAGGGGGGGCGCCCCCCTATGGTGTGGGACCACCAGGACTCCACCGACATCGCCCTTCCGCCTATAGATTCTCTCCGCCTCGAAAACCCTAAAAGAATAAGCCACGGGACGAGAAAAGTTACGCAGCCGCCGCCATCGCGAAGCCAAGTTCGGGGGACAGAAGTCTCGGTTCCGGCACGCCGCCGAGACGGGGAATTGCCCCCGGAAGGCATCTCCATCGACATCACCGCCATCTTCATCGCCGCTGCTGTCTCCTATGATGAGGAGGGAGTAGTTCTCCATCGAGGCTAAGGGCTCTACCGGTAGCTATGTGGTTAATCTCTCTCTCATGTACCTCAATACAACGATCTCATGAGCTGCCTTACATGATTGAGATCCATATGATGAGCTTTGTATCACTATTAATCTATGTGCTACTCTAGTGATGTTATTAAAGTAGTCTATTCCCCCTTCATGATGTAAAGGTGACGGTGTGTGCATCATGTAGTACTTGGCGTAGGTTATGATTGTAATCTCTTGTAGATTATGAAGTTAACTATTACTACGATAGTATTGATGTGATCTATTCCCCCTTTCATAGCTTAAAGGTGACAGTGTGTATGCTATGTTAGTACTCAGTCTAAATTGCAACGGTCTATTATGCTCTAGAGGTTACTTAAACATGATCTCCGAATGTTGTGGCGCTTGTTAACTCCGGCTTGAGGGAGCTCTTGTAGCCCTACACAATGAATGGTGTTTGTTATCAAACAAGAGAGTGTATGTAGCACAAAGGAAGAGAAGTTATTTATTTATGTGATCATTGTTGAGAGTGTCCACTAGTGAAAGTAGGATCCCTAGGCCTTGTTTCCGAATAGAAAAGTTACACCACAGAGAATTGCCTCCCACGCCAGCAAGCTATTTTCTGGCACCGTTTCCAACAAGTTCTGCTACATGTTTACTTGCTGCCATATTTATTTCAGATTGTTATTACCACTCATATTCATCCATATCACTTGTATTTCACTATCCCTTCGCCGAACTAGTGCACCTATACATCTGACAAGTGTATTAGGTGTGTTGGGGACACAAGAGACTTCTTGTATCTTAATTGCAGGGTTGCTTGAGAGGGATATCTCTGACCTCTACCTCCCTGAGTTCGATAAATCTTGGGTGATTCACTTAAGGGAAACTTGCTGCTGTTCTACTAACCTCTGCTCTTGGAGGCCCAACACTGTCTACAGGAATAGAAGCGTGCGTAGACATCATTGACACAAGTGTTTGCTTATAAGATAGAAAGAAGTAGGTAAACTGACTTAACATAAAGTAAAAGAAAGGCCCTTCGCAGAGGGAAGCATGGATTACTCATGTGCTAGAGCTTTTTATTTTGAAAACATGAAAACAATTTTGTCAACGGTAGTAATAATTCATATGTGTTATGCATAAAACATCCTAATTAGCTCGGATTTCCATGGATTATCATTGCATTACATATGTTTCAACCAAGTGTCACAAAGGGGTACCTCTATGCCACCTGTACAAAGGTCCTAGGAGATAGATCGCATTTGATTTCTCAGTTTTGATAGATCTCAACTTAAGGACATCCATACCGGGACAACATAGAAAACAGATAATGGACTCCTCTTTTTAATGCTTAAGCATTCAACAACAGATAATATTCTCATAAGAGATTGAGGATTAATGTCCAAGCTGAAACTTCCACCATGATACATGGCTTTGGTTGGCGGCCCAATGTTCTTCTCTAACAATATGCATACTCAAACCATTTAATCATGATAAATCACCCTTACTTCAGACAAGATGAACATGCATAGAAACTAACATGATATTCAACAAAGGTGTAAAAAGTTTATGGCGTCCCCAGAAACATGGTTACCGCTCAACAAGCAACTTATAAGAAATAAGATACCTAAGCAACATATTCAATACCACAATAGTTTTTAAGCTATTTTCCCATGAGCTATGTATTGCAAAGACAAGGAATGAAATTTTAAAGGTAGCACGCAAGCAATTTACTTGGAATGGCAGAGAAATACCACATAGTAGGTAGTTATGGTGGACACAAATGGCATGAGTTTTGGCTCAAGGTTTTTGGATGCACGAGAAGCATTTCCTCTCAGTACAAGGCTTTGGCTAGCAAGGTTGTTCGAAGCAAACACAAGTATGGACCGGTACAGCAAAACTTACATAAGAACATATTGCAAGCATTATAAGACTCTACACTGTCTCCTTGTTGCTCAAACACTTTTACCAGAAAATATCTAGACTGTAGAGAGATCAATCATGCAATCCAAATTTCAACAAGCTCTACCGTAGTTCTTCACTAATAGGTTTAAACTACATGATGCAAAAGCTTAAACATGATCTATGAGAGCTCAAAACAATTGCCAAGTATCAAATTATTCAAGAAAATATACCATTTACCACATGAAGTATTTTCTGTTTCCAACCAAATAGCAATCAACGAAGCGGTTTTCAACTCCGCCATGAACATTAAAGTAAAGCTAAGAACACCAGTGTTCATATGAAAAAGCGGAGCGTGTCTTTCTCCAACACAAGGAATGCTAGGATCCGATTTTATTCAAATAAAAACAAAAACAAAAACAAACAGAAGCTCCAAGTAAAGCACATAAGATGTGACGGAATAAAAATATAGTTTCACTAGAGGTGACCTGATAAGTTGTCGATGAAGAAGGGGATGACTTGGGCATCCCCAAGCTTAGATGCTTGAGTCTTCTTGAAATATGCAGGGATGAACCACGGGGGCATCCCCAAGCTTAGACTTTTCACTCTTCTTGATCATATTATATCATCCTCCTCTCTTGACCCTTGAAAACTTCCTCCACACCAGACTCAAAACAATCTCATTAGAGGGTTAGTGCATAATCAAAAATTCACATGTTCAGAGAGGACACAATCATTCTTAACACTTCTGGACATTACCCAAGGCTACTGAAAGTTAATGGAACAAAGAAATCCACTCAACACAGTAAAAGAGGCAATGCGAAATAAAAGGCAGAATCTGTCAAAACAGAACAGTCCGTAAAGACGAATTTTTTCGAGGCACTTAACAGGCTCAGATGAAAAATCTCAAATTGAACGAAAGTTGCGTACATATCTGAGGATCACGCATGAATTTTTTCAGCATTTTACGAGTTTTCTACAGAGAGATCTACTCAAATTCGTGACAGGTAAAAATCTGTTTCTGCGCAGGAATCCAAATCTAGTATCAACTTTACTATCAAAGACTTTACTTGGCACAACAACATGATAAGGAGAGG
Source organism: Lolium rigidum (assembly GCF_022539505.1). NCBI lineage: Eukaryota > Viridiplantae > Streptophyta > Magnoliopsida > Poales > Poaceae > Lolium > Lolium rigidum. Next base: position 186,729,669 of record NC_061512.1, on the reverse strand, counting down.
TTGCTACAGTAATAACAACTTCCAAGACACAACAAAATAGTAGCAAAATAAAAACATACATGGGTTAGCTCCCAAGAAGTGCTTTCTTTATAGCCATTAAGATGAGCTTAGTAATTTTAATGATGCTCTCGCAAGAAATAAGAGTTGAAGCAAAAGAGAGCATCAAAAGCAAATAAGAAACACTTTTAAGTCTAACCCACTTCCTATGAAAAGGAATCTTGTAAATAAACAAGTCATGTAAGCATAATGCAATAAGCATAGGAAAACAAGACAAGCGCAACTTCAAAATTTTAAGCAAAAAGAGAGGTGTTTTAGTAACATGAAAATCCCTACAACCATATTGTCCTCTCTCATAAAGATTTTCAGTAGCATCATGAACAAACTCAACAATATAACTATCACATGAAACATTCTTATCATGAGCTACATGCATAAAATTATTACTCTCCACATAAGCATAGTCATTACTATTAATTGTAGCGGGAGCAAACTCAATAAGATAGCTATCATTATTATTCTCATCACCATAATCATCATATATAGGAGGTAAAGTATCATCAAAGTAAGTTTTCTCCTCCATGCTTGGGGGACTAAAAATATCATGCTCCTCAAAACCAGCTTCCCCAAGCTTAGAATTTTCCATAGCATTAGCAACAATGGTGTTCAAAGCATTCATACTAATAACATTGCCATTAGCATGCATATAAAGTTCCATAGGTTTTTTAATTTTCTCTTCAAACACCTCATGTCCCAGCTCAAGATAAATACTATAAAGATCTCTAATATTTTTGTTGTTTTCCATTAAGCCTAACTAGTGAAATCACACAACTTAGTGTTCTCAGGAGTATTCATTTTAACAGTAATAAAGCAAACCGAACTAAATAAAGTAAAACAAGTAACTAATTTTTTTTGTGTTGATATAAAGAAAGAAAACAAGACATAAAATAAAATAAAGCAAGACAATAAACAAAGTAAAGAGATTGGATGTGAGAGACTCCCCTTACAGCGTGTCTTGATCTCGCCGGCAACGGCGCCAGAAAACAGTCTTGATGGCGCGTGATGCACACGTCCGTTGGGAACCCCAAGAGGAAGGTGTGATGCGCACAGCAGTAAGTTTTCCCTCATAAAGAAACCAAGGTTATCGAACCAGTAGGAGATGAAGGCCACGTGAAGGTTGTTGGTGGAGGAGTGTAGTGCGGCGCAACACCAGGGATTCCGGCGCCAACGTGGAACCTGCACAACACAATCAAAATACTTTGCCCCAACTTAACAGTGAGGTTGTCAATCTCACCGGCTTGCTGTAAACAAAGGATTAAACGTAGGGTGTGGAGAATGATGTTTGTTTTCGAAGAACAACAGAGAACAGAGATTGCAGTAGATTGTATTTCAGATGTAAAATAATGGACCGGGGTCCACAGTTCACTAGTGGTGTCTCTCCAATAAGATAAATAGCATGTTGGGTGAACAAATTACAGTTGGGCAATTGACAAATAGAGATGCATATACATATCATGATGACTACTATGAGATTTACTTAGGGCATTACGACAAAGAACATAGACCGCTATCCAGCATGCATCTATGCCAAAAAGTCCACCTTCGGGTTAGCATCCGCACCCCTTCCGGTATTAAGTTGCAAACAACGAGACAATTGCATTAAGTACTGTGCGTAATGTAATCAACACAAATATCCTTAGACAAAGCATCGATGTTTTATCCCTAGTGGCAACAGACACATCCATAACCTTAGAACTTTTCGTCACTTGTCCCGGATTCAATGGAGGCATGAACCCACTATCGAGCATAAATACTCCCTCTTGAAGTCACAAGTATCAACTTGGCCAGAGCCTCTACTAGCAACGGAGAGCATGCAAGATCATAAACAACACATATATGATAGATCAATAATCAACTTGACATAGTATTCAATATTCATCGGATCCCAACAAACACAACATGTAGCATTACAAATAGACGATCTTGATCATGATAGGCAGCTCACAAGATCTAAACATGATAGCACAAGAGGAGAAGACAACCATCTAGCTACTGCTATGGACCCATAGTCCAAGGATGAACTACTCACGCATCAATCCGGAGGCGAGCATGGTGATGTAGAGCCCACCGGTAATGATTCCCCTCTCCGGCAGGGTGCCGGAGGCGATCTACTGAATCCCCCGAGATGGGATTGGCGGCGGCGGCGTCTCTGGAACTTTTCTCGTATCGTGGCTCTCGGTGATAGGGTTTTCGCGACGATAGAATATATAGGCGAAGGGGCAGAGTCGGGGGATGCTCGAGGGGCCCACCCCATAGGGCGGTGCTCCCAGGGGTGGGGCCACGCCCCTCTAGGGCGTGGCCGCCTCGTCGCCCCTCTTCGTCTCCTCTTCGGACTTCTGGAAGGCTCCGTGCAAAATAAGACCGTGGACTTTTGTTTCGTCCAATTCCGAGAATATTTCCTCTGTAGGATTTCTGAAACCAAAAACAGTAGAAAACAGGAACTGGCGCTTCGGCATCTTGTTAATAGGTTAGTGCCGGAAAATGCATAAAAATGATGTAAAGTGTATACAAAACATGTGAGTATTGTCATATAACTAGCATGGAACATAAGAAATTATAGATACGTTTGAGACATATCAATCCTCCTCCGAATCCCGCCAGCACGACGGCGTGGTGACGGTGGTGGTGGAGATCTCCGGCAGGGCTTCGCCTAAGCGTCGTAGGAGAAGATGGAGGAGGAGAGAGGCTAGGGTTTGGGAGAGAGGGGGTGGCTAGGGCGCCGGCCAGGGAGCCCCCTTTGGTGGTGCAGCCAAGAGTGGCCTGCCCCTCCCTCTCCTCCTCTTTATATAGGTGGAATCCCTAGGGTTTGCCCAAAGTCTTCGAATAAGACCCCAATTTAAAAACTGCCATATGGACGAAACCTAGAGGGACAGGGACTCTCCCCTTCCCCCTTGCTTGGCCGGCCAAGGAGGTGGAGTCCACCATGGACTCCACCCTCCCACTTGGTTGGATGGTTAGGGTTGGTGGAGTCCAACCGAGACTCCATCGTCCATGGTGATTTCTTCCGGAAGGTTCTAGAACATTCTAGCGCCTTCCATAAATGCAGCGGATCATTTCCAAACTTGGAAAGTTACTTCCTATATATGAATCTTATTCTCCGGACCATTCCGGACCTCCTCGTGATGTCCTGGATCCCATCCAAGACTCCGAACAAAACTTCGAACTCCATTCCATATTCCATATCTACTTAAAACGACATCAAACCTTAAGTGTGTCACCCTACGGTTCGTGAACTATGCAGACATGGTCGAGACTCTTCTCCGACCAATAACCAATAGCGGGATCTGGAGATCCATAATGGCTCCCACATATTCAATGATAACTTAGTGATCGATTGAACCATTTACATACGATACCGATTCCCTTTGTCTCGCGATATTTTACTTGTCCGAGGTTTGATCATCGGTATCTTTATACCTCGTTCAACCTCGTATCCGACAAGTACCCTTTACTCTTACCGTGGCATATCATCTCTTGTGAACTATTCACATGCTTGCAAGCTAATCAGACGACATTCCACCGAGAGGGTCCAGAGTATATCTATCTGTCATCGGGGTGGACAAATCCCACTCTTGATCCATATGCCTCAACTCATACTTTTCGAATACTTAATCCCACATTTATAACCACCCATTTACGCAGTGGCGTTTGATGTAATCAAAGTACCCTTCCGGTATAAGTGATTTACATGATCTCATGGTCGAAGGACTAGGTAACTATGTATCGAAAGCTTATAGCAAACTGAACTTAATGACGTGATCTTATGCTATGCTTATTTGGGTGTATGTCCATTATATCATTCACCTAATGACATAACCTTGTTATTAATAACATCCAATGTTCATGATCACGAAATCATGATCATCTATTAATCAACAAGCTAGTTATACAAGAGGCTTACTAGGGACTCCTTGTTGTTTACATAACACACATGTATCAATGTTTGTAGCATGGTATGCAAACATTTATCATAAACATAAAGATATATTATAATAACCATTTTATTATTGCCTCTTGGGCATATCTCCAACAATGCGAAGGTAGTCGTCCTGTGTATCGGCAGGTGCTCTATATGCAAGCATCTTCATGGCGGCGGTGAACTTCTAAATCGACGAGAACCCAGCAATACCTACAGCATCGTGCTTTAGGTTGAAGAAGGGGTCAATCTCTCGAACGTCGTGGAGGATATTCATGAACAAACCCTTGCTCATCATATACTGGCGCCAAAAATTGTCGGCCTGTGTTGCGTCATCTGCAAAGTAGTCGTTGTGCAGCATGGTATGTCCCTCCATCCTCTGTCGGGGCTTCGACTTCTTTCTTCCCGGTCTTGAAACTCCGTGGCGCGGCTTCTTTCGCTTCTCTACCTCGGCGTCAAGCATGTTCTAGAGGGACGCGATGATCGATAAATGCTCCCGAATGTCGTCGTTGAAGGCTTGCTATTCCTCCAATAGTCGAACAATCATCTTGTCATCGCTATCCATGTCTGAAGTAAAATAAATTATTAAAATTCAGCCGCGGTAGAGGAGGCAACGAACAACAACCTATCGCGCCTACCTGACAAGGCGTCGAACACCTTCTGTGCGCGGAGGTGGGGCGGATTTGACGGCGCGTTCTGGGACGCGTTGGCGAAGCGGCGGCGGCGAAAAGGCCGGCGAGCGAGCAAATCGCCACGACGGTGCCCAACTCAGAAGAGATTTGCCATCGAGACGGCCGACAAATCTAGCGGCTGCGGAGGGATGGGAGGCGCGACGAGAAATAAAAGGCGAGAACCATCCGTTGTGGATGTGGTCGCGGCAGGTGGGAGCCCGCATCGCTTCTCGTTGTGTCCGGCGTTCCCAGAGCGTCCCCTGTGGACCGGAGATGGGCTCGGGGCACCGGACACCGTATTGGGTCGCGCCGGACGGAAGGAGGCTTTGGAGCGCGCAGCTGGGAATGAAAAAAATATCCGACGGCGGCCCAAATACCTTTGGCGGTCGCTTTGGGAGACGCGGCTAGAGATACTCTAAAGTATGCCATGATAAAGGATTTTCTAGAGATACTCTATGTTAGATAATTCAATGCAGTTTTACTCATTTTTACTGTTTTCAGTTAGTCTAAATAATTGTGGTCAAGTGTATGTCTGTACACGTTGGACTGACAATAGTTAGTCGTGTGCGAGCATCGTGGGGATGGACACGATCTGTTTCATGCAGCTAGAGAATAGGGGAGAAGGCCACGAGCGGGAGTGGGATGGCACCCCAGTAGGTTCGGATCCTGATCTTTGTTTTTAGCCAGTAAGTTGTAAACCTAGAATAAGATCGAGGGAGAGAAATACTGAAAAGCAGCAAGTCATTGTGCGCTGCGCAAAACCACGAGTCTCACATGTATTCATCTTCCTAGCATTGTTCTGTGATCCTTGCAGGGCTTCACTCTACGCCTGTCTGGTACATGCGTTTCTCATGTGTGCGTAAATAAAAATAATGCGGCTGTCGACTATGTTGTTACCATGTTGTTGCCATGTGCGACAGGTATATTTGGTCGGAGTTTTTCTGTTTCGTTCATCAACATGAATGCTACATCAATCAAACTTATGGTGTATGCAGGCTTCGTGGTGATGTGTTTCCTACAGATCTGGTTAGCGAGTAAGATCGGTGATTTGAATCAAACATAAGAGCTACATGATCTTATGTTTTGTCACAAGCAAGGTAAGAAGGTGTTGCTAACTGTCTGGGAAGCCCAATATAATATACCTGTGGCTGATTCAGCCTCTCCTTTAGAATCGTCTCTCTGGTTTGTTCTGTAATTTTGGTGAAGCACAAACAAAAAAATAATCAAGCTTTGGCTCAAACCATTGAAGGGAGAAAATTAATTCAATATGTAAAGATAATTAGCCATATCATCAACTTGGTACAATCTGTACTTCAGTACCGTCACAAGCCATCTCAAGAATAGTCTCTCGGTAAAGAAAGCCCAACGACCTATGAAAATCAAAGCTGCTACGCAAAATGAATCTACTTGTGATTGGGGCGTGCATGTTCCTCTCGTAGGAAGGTGTATGTGGTGTGAAAGAATTAAACGTAAGAAGATTGTTAACTTGCGGTGCATAGAGTGGATAATTAAACGTCCAACTGGTCTTAACAGACAAACTAAATGTCCAAAACCAGTATAATGTACAGAAGACTTTATTCCAATGAAATTATGTGAACTACATGGAACCATTCATATATTGATCCATGTGAATATGTTATATGTGGTCTGTGTGTGCAGCGCGCTTAATCATTAACACTGGTTGGTCAAGAAGGTTATGGACTTGCCAAAGTATAGAATAATTAACGTACCATGTGGCCCTATAAGGGCATATCCTTTTTTTTTCTGGAATCTTTCTTATCACTTGTTCTTGGTTCCTAAAAAGAAACACCCGAGTCCCAGTCTTCCAAATAAAATACTACCTTTGGTAAAACAAAACATTAGTTCCAACAATTATAAAAGAGCTAAATACACCATAGGTCCTAATAGTTGTAATTTACGTGCATTTCAGTCCTAATACTTGCAAAATGGGGTGTGGTAGTCCTAAAACTTGCCATAATGTGCAAAACTAGTCCCAAACAACCCCGGTAAGGACATGTGGCTTCGGCCTTTTTGCGGAATGGCTCCTAGATTTTTTCTATTCCATGTCTGACCTTGCTGATGCTTATCAGATGTGGTTCCCACATGTGACCTGGTGGTTGTTCCGTACGCTGTGGTGTAGGTTGTTGTTCGCGCGTTCGACTCACCGTACCAACAGTTATATTTTTATTTCTTTCCTCTAGACTGACAGGTGGGATCTATACGTCTGTTATGCAACCAGATGTATATACAAAATGTGTAGGGTGCATTTTGCAAAAATATTTAATCCACGTGTCAGCACCAGGATTGTTTGGGAATTGTTTAGCACACTGTGACAACTTTTGGAACTGTCTGACTTCATTTTGCAAGTTTTGGGACTAAAATGCGTCTAAATTATAACTGTGGAGTATTTAGCTCATTATAAAAAGAAGGTAATAGTCTGTAAAACAAAGCGCTAGTTGCAGCAATAATGTAACCTCTCAGCTGGTTGTTGGTTTATAAAAAAGAAGGAAGGTAAACACTCCATATCATGATCTAAAAAGAAACACTTGAGTCCTAGTCTTCTGAATAAACAAGAGTTTGTAAAACGCATTGTTTAGATGTCCAAGCTGCACGATGGGAGGTTCTAAAAGAATGTACTCCGCGTATGGCAACCACTTGCTCTTAGGGCATAAAAATAAGACCTTGAGTCCTCGAGTCCCAGTCTTTCAAATTAAGTTGTGTACATCAAAGTCGTGCGCTGCCACAGCGTATTATGCAGATAACTATGGTTAGCCTAGGAACGAATGAGCCTAAGATAGGAATGCCAACCGGATGAGACCAAGATTCTATTCAACAGCTTGCCGTTGTGACATCATGATTGTTAGACCAAGCCACAACGTATATGATTATTTTATTTCCTTTTATAAATCCATATAGATGGCATTCCTTTCTCAGAGACTAACTAGACCCATGACTAGCGAGTCGTGACCCTAAGATTTTGGCATCTTTTATCTTCTATTAAACAAACTTGGTGTGAAGTTTGATCATGTGAACATTGTACCCCAAAAAAAGTACAAAAGGGGTCCTCCAATTTCAGTTTTTGACTAATAATACTTCGCCAAGAAAATAAGATTCTTATCATATATAGGCTAGCGAGTAACAACTCAAATCACCTGCTTTATTGTTGTGATGCCTCAAGGCATGCTTTTTTCATTAAAGATTCATTTACTTACCACTGAAAAGTTGTAAACATATCGAATAGTTGAGAAAGAAGCAGCGATGACAGATCAGCTGAACGAGGAGATCCATTTATTTTAAAAATGAACGTTGTCTCTTTGCGATTAGTAAGACACGAGTACATCCGGCCAGATAACTGTCCGTCGGTACAAAGAATGAAAAGAACTAACCGGCTATCTCTAGCAGAGCCCGTGAACAAGCGAACTCAAACCTGGAGTTCAGTTCACCGAACTCGTGTTTACGGGTCGGAAAATCGTTGGTGCAGCAACTGTTTTACAGTTCTAGTTACGGGCTTTGTTCCGCGCCAGCGGCTTCCGAACCCGTAAAGGCAGGGTTTTTCATAGAATTCATATGCAACACATACAACAATCGATCATAATTAATCAAATAATCATCCAAATTATTACAACAGATAAACAAATGTCTGAACCAAATTATTACAACCATTTTGGGAAAATTGAACAAATGAAAAATGTCTCAACCAAATTAAAACAATTATCGGAAAATTAAGCAAATGAACAAATGTCTCAACAATGATACATCTCACACATAAATGAATGGAATGGTAGAATCAAACGCGACGGCCATGTCGCTGCCAATGGTGCATTTTTAGATCATAAACGAGCTGGGCATGGGTACTGGCATTCTCAATCTGCCGATGCGTTTCAAGGAAAGCTTCAATGCGATCCGGATTGCATTGGGGTTTCACTCGGGTGCAAACGTTATCATAGAAGCAGGGTAGGCTTAACTCTCTTTCATCCTCGATGATCATGTTGTGAAGAATCACACAACATTTCATGGTGTTCACAAGGTTTTTTTTGTCCAAAACCAGGCTGGGCCATGAACAATGGCAAACCTTGATTGCAAAATATCGAAAGCTCTCTCATTGTCCTTGCTATCTGCTTCTTGAGCTTTGCCAAATTCAGCTTCTATTCTGTCTTGAGGATCCTTCACAGACTTGACAAAAGTTGCCTAATCCGGATAGATGCCATCGGCTAGGTAATATCCTATTGTATATTTATTATGCATGACCTTGTAGTTGCAAGTGGGTGCTTGCTCATTTGCTAGTTTCGCAAATAAAGGGATCTTTGCAGCACGTTGATGTCATTGAGTGTTCCCGGCAAAACAAAAAAACAATGTCAAATCCACAAATCTTGTGATGCGACGGCCTCAAGTACAATGGTAGCATCTTTGCTCTTGCCACCGCATTGTCCATGCCATGCCTTGTGACAATTCTTCCATGTCCAATGCATACAATCAAGACTACCAAGCATGCTAGGCCAACCTCTTCTCTTATTTATCTCTATCAATCTTTTTGTGTCATCCTCATTGGGAGTTCGGAGATAGGTTGGCCCAAAAACTTGATAATCATGCAAGCGAACCTACACACGAACTCCATGGTTGTATCTTTGACAATTCGAAGATACTCATCGGTGTAATCCACAGGGATGCCATACGCAAACACCCTCATGGCAGCCGAGATTTTTTGAAAGGGGCTGAAACCCATCATGCCGGCAGCATTTCTATATTGATTGAAGTAATTCGAATTGGCTTCGCAGGCCTTGACGATTTTGACGAAAAACTACGACGCATTTGATACCTCCTACGGAATTATGCGGCGGATACGTAGGTACCTCGGCGAAGTAGTCCTCCATCAGCTTCTCGTGGCCGAGGAGGCGATTCCGTTGGATGTGGTTCCGGCCAATCACCGAGCCGCGCCTCCGATTCAGCAGCTGCGCGCGGTCCTCTAGCTCCTTGACGGAGAGAAGGAGGATGGTGGCCTCCACCTCGTCGTCCTGGAGCAGCTCATCGAGGTCAGAATCGTCCGAGCTCGACGAATCGGATAGATCGACATCTACGAACTCGTCGCCCGAGCTCATCCTCGATTCGGCCGACGCGGCGGCGGCGACACCAGGAGCTGGGCGAGGAACCGCGGGCAGGATGCGGGACGACCTACGCTAGCTCCGGGATGACGGGCTCGGGCGAATCGGGCGGTGCGGCGGCGGCGGATTGTGGTGGCAGTGCAGGGGAGGGAGAGAGTGAGCAGTTGAATGCGGTGAAATTTCAGCGCGCCTTAGATATGGATCCACCGTTCGGTTCGCTCGATCGCCCCCTATAAATACACGTCGATTTGGGTTTTTGGTCTCGGCCCGAAAAAAATTCGATTTCACCTCGTTTACGGTAACTGATCGGCGACGTATTTCGGCCCCAACCCGTAAACTAGCGGTTCATTTTCGGTTTTGGCCCTTTACGAGCTCTGCTAGAGATGTTCTAACAAAGTAACATGCAGAGAAAAAGTAAAAGGCACAGGCTTAGCCGAGTAATGCTACACCTACGGTTAAATCTTACAAAAAATTCTCACGGACTGAACCAACCCAGTTGTAGAACTCAGCATGCAGCCCGATTTTTCAGGAAGGATAGAAAACTCAACCAACTCACACGTTACACGTCATTCCGTAGAGCCTCCGTAGCATGTCTTGCCCGTAAGTCCAGTATTACTGGGCTTAGCCCAAGGTCATCGTCACCGAACTGCTGTCGGGTTCTAGGGGTCTTTACACCAGGCAAGCACTCCCCGTCGACCGGCGTCAACTCAGGATCTTGCCTCTGCAAGCAAAGCGATGAACAACTACGGCGGCGTGGAAGAAATCCATCCAAAAATCCTGGCATTGCGCTCCTTCTAGACGGACAAAAGGCAGCAGCACAAGGGATCGCCAAAGCCTTTGCCAATGCAATGCGCGGACGTTTCCGGCCAATCACATAGAGGAGAATCAGCGTCAAGCACGCCAGTAACATTCACTCCAGCACGGTTGATGACCAGGATCCAATCCTCCTTGGCAAAGGGGCAGGTTGCAAGCAGATGTGCCGCATCTCCGGGGCAGACTTAAGGATCAACTCATTAGGATAGATCGTAGGATCGGTTCAACAAAATCATATTTGTAAAATGCGAGAAATCTGAAAAAAAGCTTATGGCATACCTACAGTAGTACAGTCTGTATTTACAAGTCCAATTGTTTTTTTTTGCTCAAAACTGCATCTATTTAGAGAAATAAAAAGGACAAATTCTGTTGTGAATAGTGTCAACCTTAGGTGAATAATATTTCACACTATTCTCTCCCAAACTTATCTATTTTGGACTCTAAATGTAAGTCGAATTTGAAGCAGCAAATTTTTGGTCTCGCATATATAACAAAGATGTGTATTGTCACTTTTTTGAGAATTTTTGAACATGTTTCTTGTATTTTAAAAAATCGATCTCATATATCCTACCTATAGCCAGATCCTACCCAAGTTATCCCCCCCCCCCCCCGCATCTCCTGCGTAGCGCTGCACATAGGACACATTTTTTCGACAAAGAGCATATATTAATATCCGAAGATACGAATTACACCCAGTCTCTGCAACAACGCATTGCCCTAGTGTTACGGATGCACACAACCAAAAGAGAAGAAGAAGAATTACAATAAAATAGAAATCCTGCTACAGTGGTATATTCCGTAAAGAAGCAGTACTAACACCACCAAGACAACATCAGAAGTCCAGCTTCTCAAAAAGCAACGCCTTCAAGAAGGAAACAGAACACATGCACCGTCGTTGCCTGATCAATAATCTTAGGTTTTCACCTTGGAGAAAGTCCTCGCTCACAAAACAATGTCTTTAACAAGGTCATTGCCAGGAACAACCAGTTAAGGCCAGACCTTGGATTTTCACCCTGAAAGGTAAGACTTAGAACTTCTCATGTGCCGACGCCCCCACTTACTATGCAGCTGCTCCAGGTAACAAATCACGAAGCCAATTCCTCGTCACCACAAAGATTGGATCCACCATTGCGAGTCATGAGATCCCAACTTCAATGATCTTTCCCGCCGGCTGACTTCACCATGGAATGAAAAAGCGTACTCCATGACGGCAACAGCCAACAGAGCTTCGTAGAGCTCCCTCTGAAACCAAAGGGCCAGAGAAAAATACGGGTGCGCACGACCAAATCCCACCCGATCCAGCAATCTCCAGGCATGAATCGCCCAATGGATTTCGCCGGTGGAGCCTTCCGGAACACGAGACTTCAGCCGGATCGATGGAGACTCGCAAGCAGTAGATCTTCATCTTGGACAGAGTTGGAACCCTAGGACAACGTATGATCGTCAGATGAATGGCGGGAAAGAGGGGCGGATGGAGCCGACGAACTGCACCGCGTAGGAAAAGCTCCCGGACTAAGATCGAGCGCCTCAAAGCATACATAATAAAGCATTGCAAAAATATGTTTGGGGAACCAAGAGAAGGTAATTTCTCAATGGAAAAATGCCGAACTGATGATATTTTACAATTTTCAATGAGAAAAATGCATATCTTACTACACCTTATACGGAGGATGAAGCAAAAAAAGGCAGTCTTCCAAATGGAGCGCACGAAATCTCCAGGCCGAGATAGTTTCCCAACTGAGTTCTACAAGAATTTCTGAGAGATCATCACTATTTGGAAAGAGCGGTCCAAGGTTGATGTGTTGGGGGCGAGGGCTCCAGGACGGGATCTAGAGATCCGGGGAGGGAGATGTGGTGGGGTGACCGGGCCAAGGGCGAGCAGTCAATCCACGCAACGCCATCAGGGGTGAGTGGTCCGGGGTCGACGTGTTGGGGCGAGCACGCTACGACGGGATCTGGAGCTCTAAGAGGGGAGATGCGGCGGGGGCGAGCAAGCCGGGATGCGGGGAAATTTGGAGAGGGGAGCTCACCGGTGGTGTTACAAAAGCAACAAGCAAATAACGAAGAACGAAATAAGAACACACGCAGGGGACACAAGATTTTAACGTGGAAAATCCTCTCCAACAAAGAGAGGTAAAAACCACAGGTGCCAGCCAGCAAAACTTCACTATATCGGGGAGTGTTTACAAACGCCGTGGGATATCTTATAATCTGATAAAAACCCTAACCAACGGCTTACAAGATGTATATATATAGGCGCCTCCCCAAGCCTACCAGCGACGGGCCTCGCTCCGCTCGTCAGAAGTTAGCCTCCCTTTAGTATATGAATTTGGATCACAATACAACAAACTCCACCTTGAGACAAATTCCATCTTGTAGCATGAACTTCAAAAATCTCCTGAAGAACAAAAAAAAAACACTTGCTGGTGCCAACACCCACTTGGGCTAAACAGTTATACCAACAAAGCTCGAGCAAAGCTCAAACTTGGAAACAGGGACTGACTTTGTCATCATATCAGCAGGATTATCATGAGTACTTATCTTGCATACCTTCAGTTTACCTTGAGCAACAATGTCGCGAACATAATGGTACTTGATATCAATGTGCTTTGTCCTCTCATGGAACATTTGATCTTTAGTAAGGTATATTGCACTTTGACTGTCAGAAAACAAGTTAATGGAAGAATCATCTCCACAAAGCTCAGCATACAAACCTTTCAACCAAACAGACTCTTTGCAAGCTTCATTAATTGCTATATGTTCTGCTTCGGTCGTATATTGGGAAACAACAGATTGTACCGTTGCCTTCCAACTCACAGCACATCCACCAACAGTGAACACATAACCTGTGAGGGATCTTCTCTTATCCAAATCGGCAGCAAAATCTGAATCCACATAGCCTACGAGTCCCTCACCGGTCTTGCCAAACTTCAAGCAAGATTTGGATGTGCCACGAAGGTACCTGAAAATCCACTGAACAACTTTCCAATGTTCTTTACCAGGACCAACCATGTATCGATTGACCAAACTCATAGCATATGATAAATCAGGACGAGAACAAACCATTGCAAACATCAAGGAACCAACAACACTAGAATATGGAACTCGTGACATGCACTCAATATCTTCATCATTACTAGGACATTGCAATGCTGAAAATTTGAAGTGAGAAGCAATTGGTGTACTAACATACTTTGCATCATGCATATTGAAACGATGAAGAACTTTCTGAATATAATTTTGCTGACTAAAAAATAACACACTAGATTTTCTATCTCTTGTAATTTCCATAACTAGTATTTTTTTAGCAGCACCAAGATCCTTCATCTCAAATTCACTACTTAATTGTGATTTCAAAGTGGAGATCTCTTTCCTGCTCTTGGCAGCAATCAACATATAACAGCAAATATATTGGTGATCCATTAACAAACTTGATATAAACACAGCTACATACTGAGATCTCTTAAACTTATGTGCAATCATAAATGAATCAAACCTTTTATACCACTGTCTTGGAGATTGTTTCAGACCATAAAGGGACCTCTTCAAATTGCACACAAGATTCTCTTTACCAGGCAATCCCCTCCTCAAGCTCACCATGCAGAAAAGCAGTCTTTACATCTAGCTGCTCAAGCTCTAGATCATGCATAGCGAATCAATACCTAGAATTTGGCTAAAACCTTTTGCTACTAACCTTGCCTATACCTTAGAGGCTCATTAGGAGACAAACCTTTCTTTCTTTTAAATATCCACTTACAGCGGACAACCTTCTTTTGTTTAGGCAAGGGCACAATATCCCATGTGCCATTCTTGTCAAGCGATTGCATCTCCTCTTGCATAGCAGAAATCCACTTCACGCGGTCAACGGATGCAACGACCTCAGCATATGTAGCAGGTTCAGTATCATGCTCCACCTGTTCAGCACAACTCAAAGCATGGTGAACAAGATTACACTCTTCAATTAAACGAGGACGTGGACCTTTGTTACGCCTTGGTCTATCAGCAGCAATGGAACTATTTGTTTGCTGCAAAACAGGTGGTGAGTCTTGAACAACAGTGTTCTCATTCTCAGCAACATCATTTTCTTTCTCCTCCACGTGCTCCACCTGCACGCTGATCCTCTATTGCTCATCATCAAAATTATTAGAAAAATCAACAGCATCCGTAACATCTGTAGATAAACTCTTATGAAACATGACAGCCACATTAAAGACAACATTCCTGTTATGCAAAACTTTCTTAGTTTCAGGATTCCATAACCTGTAAGCCTACCGGCGACGGGCCTCGCTCTGCTCGTCAGAAGTTAGCCTTCCTTTAGTATATGAATTTGGATCACAATACAACAGGTGGCACAATACAAGACGGTGTAGATCCTTCACGGGGGGGGGGAGAGGTGGTCCGGCTCGAGATAGCGGCGGGGGACTCGCAGACCGCGCACGACGCGGGGCAGGAGGCATATGGAGTTGCGTGGGTCGACTTTGATCTGGGAATGGATTGGCTCGCACCAGCCTGGCGCTAAGTCAGAAGTTAGGAGTGGCGCACCGCCTTTTGGTGCGCCACACCTGCGATACCGATGGCGCAGCAAAACCTAGGTACACCACGCCTTCAACACCCATGGAGCAATGGAGAACAACTATTTGAAGACAATAATGCTAATTATATACCAGCTATACAACTAAAATCTACTACTATAATTGTTGGTACCCCTACTTCTTCTTGAGGGCCCTAGCGCGCCATCATCACGGCGACGCTTCCTACTTGTCGTCTCCTCCGATGAGTCTATCTCCCCCTACAATTAGTTGTCCTCCTAGTTGTCCTCTTCCATTTCCTCGTCGACGGTGTACGCTGCTTGCGCCTCCGCCTTCGCTCGATCCTTCTCCTTCTTCTTCTCCGTCATTTCCTCCGCCGCCACCGCCTCCAACCATGCCCTCCTAGCGTATTCTTCCTTCCCCTCTTCCGGGTCATTGGCGATAGCGTCTTCCTCTGTCTCATGGGGAATATTAAAAAAAACTTTCCAATGGTACAATTTTGTGGTTTTTTTTTACCAAATTTGTAGCCAATTTTTTTGTTGTTGAAATGCATAATATCCTTATAAACCGGTATGTACGGAGTAACTGAAAATGATGTAGGGTATTCCCTTACAAAACGATGGAGGTCTACAAAACTAGAAATGCAATCTTTTTATGTTAATCTATGTACAAGTCACTTGTTTGTGAGGGCATACAATGAAAACCTTTAAGTCGCGTCTTCTAAAGAAATTCTATTCTGTACACCAATCTCTATGTAGGCTCATCAATCTTTCTACATAGCGCAGACCGCGTGTGAGGGTTTTTTTCCACACGTGTGACGTGTAAAGTGGAGATGGATCTGTAAACCAAGGAAAAAAGGTGGTTTGGATCTGAAGGATCTATCCAAATTTAATACCAGTCTCATGTGCAAGTGGTGGTGAAAAATTGAATCAGAAACTAGTCCTTGACAACAATTTATGAGCAGAAAGTACATGAAAGATGTAGGTGTCTTCTATTCAAAAAGAAGCCCGGGTGATTCCCCTTTGTGGTCAGATATGATGAAGATTAAACCCCTCTATCTTAGTGGGAGGAGAATGAAAGTGGGGAATGGAAGACTAACAAGCTTCTGGCACGATGCTTGGTGCAGTTCCCAATCCTTGAAAGATAACTTCCCATATATTTTTAATATCTGCAATGAACAGAGCACGACAGTTGCAGAAACAGCTGCACTTGGGTGGAATCTGTCCTTTAGAAGATACTTAACACCTGATCTAGCTCAACAGGTACATGGCTTGATGAACATTGTGAGGCAAACTACTTTATCACAGGAAAGAGACAGACCATGCTGGAAATGGATAAAGAATGGGAAATTCACTGTTAAGTCCATGTACAATCATCTCTCCAGGAATTCAATGGACAGATCCTTTAGGCACCTTTGGAAAAGCAAAGTCCCTTTGAAGATTAAAATTTGGCTCTGGCTGATTTGGCACAATGCTATCGCAACAAAAGATAATTTGCTGAAGAGGAAATGGTTGGGAAGTGCCTCCTGTCAGTTCTGTCACGAAAATGAAACCATTTCTCACATTTTCTTTGAATGTGTCGCAGCAAAATTTGTCTGGAGTTCTGTCGCAACAACGTTGGGTGCCCCTGATAGACCTGGGAGTTTTACTCAGTTCTTCTGGTGGCTCCCCCGACTAATTCTAGCTAGTAGAAATGTGCAAATTGATGGTCTTGCTGCTATTTGCTGGGCTATCTGGAAACTAAGAAATAGAGCTTGCTTTGATCATAAACTCATTAAAAATCCAAATGAACTGATTAGTTTTGCTACTGTGTTCATGAACTACTGGGCAGATCTTCATAGCTCTCCTAATGCTGAAAATCCTGCCAGCCTTCTCCAGCTTGCCACAGGTGCACCTGCCTCCTCCTCCACACCAACAGAAGGGCGCCCTGGAAGAATCCTTCGCATTGCTGATGCTACAATGGAAGATCTCGCTGATGATCATATGGAAACTGATGGATGAAGCTGTCTCCCTTTGCTGATGTTTTGAAAGTTTGGCTGATGCTTTTGTCGATGCTCCGTAGCTGTGTTTGCTGATCTTGAGCAAGTTCCCTTCCTGGCTGAGAGCCTGGCCCGATTCAAAACTGTTGTTTTTTACTTTCTCCTGTAATAGCTTTAGCTTCTAAAAACGCTAGCAGTCGGCGGCGCCCCCTCCCCCTTCTTTGCTGTGCGCGGTATAACATTATCATGTATGCCTGTGTACTGCTTTTTCGTTATCTGCGAAGGTAATGAAAATCGACCCCATGTTAGGTTGCTTGGGAAAAAAATCTCAGCCATTCGATTTTGAAACCAACGGCTGGGTGACAACATCCGAATTTTCGGGTCAACAGCTGTGTCGAGTCGGGCGCAGGTGTGAACACCCGTGGACTTGGACGCGATTTGCGTCCTAAATTAATGAGCATGGCACGTTACCCCTAACCGTAGCCTGGACTTGCTTATACAGATAACTATGGTTAGGTTGGAGTTACTTAGTGTGAATGGCAGACCGATGATCAGTCCGTTTTAAAAAAAGAAAGAAAGACCGATGAGCAGAAACTCCTACTAGTACTCAACAGCTTTGTCGTCGGGACAAATTAAGCAAGTCAAGTGCATAAGAGACGACAAGGCGCTAATCTATCTATTATATACTAAAAGTAAAATGAGGATGTTTAAACGAGACACCACGTTAATCCACATGTACTTAAATTATTTGATCCGTTGATCTTAATTATAACGGTTAAGATTTAAAGGCAGCAATGTTACGTAAATTAGAGTTATGTACAACATGTCACGTAGATGGACACGTAAAGTATTTATATATATCGGCCAACTATAAAGATGATTCGTCACCGTTCACGTGAGAAAAAATGGACCATCTCAACAATTTGTATGGGACACGATATACATAAGAAAGGAACAGAAAATATGGAAGACTAGATTAGAGATTTATGGTCATGATTTAATAAGAAACATTACTCATGTAATACACGATATTTGTTGCCTCCGCTAAAAAAGAGTACCATGTACGCTAGCTATCCTGGTAGGAAAATCATGTACATGATTTGTTCTTCCGTAATTAAGCAGCCGGACCATCAAAATAATAGGTAGGATCTGTTAGAATAGGGAAAAAAACGTTTTGTAATGATTTGTTTCCATACGGCACAACCGCACAAGGTGCAGCTTGCACGTAGGTTCGTACGTTTAACATAATATAAGGAAGGAACACGAAACAACTGATTCGTTTCCTTAAAACGTGTCCCGTCTAACATAAGGAAAAAAACAAAAAAAAACATTGATCGTACCGTAGTTGCACGTCCGTTCACGATTTTTTTTGTTGGCTGCTATTTTCGAAATTCCGCAGGAAATCGGTTTTACCGACTACAATCGATATTTTTCTACCTGAATATATTTGTCGATATTAATATAATTCGGTCAAATTTAAATATTTTGAGATAGTTTGAAAGAATTTATGAATTTGTTTTGAATATTTTGATGGAATACCAGCCCATATTTCCATATTTCGAAGAACGAAAAATAACGGTACCTAGCGATTTTTACCCTTCCGAGAAAAGAAACTTGACGTCCATAGAATCTTTTTACAGCCGGAGAAATGCTACCACGAATTTAAAATATATTATTCATAAGACATAGTATGATCCATGTCGATCTACCCGATTGGATCTCACATCAATATTTCCGCTGCGGACAAAATTTTACCGGTATTAACATAAATTGCTCAAAGATAAATAATTTTAGGTAATTAGGAAGAACTTATGATTTTATTTTTGATTATCCTGGGAAAATATCGGCCGGTAATTCAGATTCCTACGGTAATTTTAGGCAACCAAGGGAAGCTACCACGGATTTCAAATATATTATTTAGTAGATAGGTTTCAAATCCATGCCAATCTACATATACATCTATGAGATTGGATCTCCCATTAAATGGATGGAACTTAGGTAGAATACAACCTACTACCATCTCCCCGTGCAATAAAAACTTCATACACAAACCTAGCTAGATCGTGGTTTTATAATTCCAGTTATATCACATATAAAGAGATACAAATGTTTATAAAACATTAATTCCGATCCAGGATGCAAACCTTATTCGGGGATAGGGAAACCCTGACATTCACATTAAAATGAAAATAAACAATTGCAATATGTTACAGAAATTATCGATGGATTACAACACAAACTAGAATCGTGAATTTTTCACATTTGTATAACTATTCTTGCTGACTATGGAATTATACTATTTCCTTCAATGGAAAGTGACACTTTCGAAAAATTAAAGAGGACGCCCTCGCATTTGCGAGGGCTATACTGCTAGTTCTACATAAAGAGCATGAGACTTGATTATACAGATAACTATGGTTAGCTTGGAGTTACTTAATGCGAATGCCAGACCGATGACGATGAGCAGTCCGTTTCAAAAAAACAAAAAACAAAAAAAACTATGATTGAATTCCTAGTCTGCAGCTTTGTCGTCGAGACAAATTAAGTATGTCAAGTTGATACAAGAGCCGCTAACTCTATAAAACGCTTGCACCATTCAGCTAATGACATAGCAAGCTGAATAAGCTAGATTCCCCACACACAAAAAGTTGAGTTCGCTAGCTCGATCATCTTCTAAACAAGTACATCGAGCATTGATTCTGTCGGTGCTACGATGGCCATGCGTCCGTCAATAATATGGACGGCACTCTTGCTGCCTGTGCTGTTCCTCGCCGATAGCCTCCTGGCCCTCCAGCCGCCAGCGACATGCCAGCAGAAATGCGGCAGCGTGGAAATGCGCTTCCCGTTCGGCATCGGCGACGGCTGCTTCCTGCCGGGCTTCGAGATCGAGTGCACCACCGGCGGCACGCCGATCCTCGCGGGCAACAACAACACTCTAGCGGTGCTGAACCTGACCGTGATGCCGCGACCGGAGGCCGAGGTGATGCTGCCCATCGCGTACAATTGCTACAACACCACCGACGGGACCAGCTTGGATTGGTTCTATGGCAGCGTCGGCATCAGCCCCGCGTACCGCATCTCCAACACCAGCAACGAGCTCATCGTCCTCGGCTGCAACACCTTTGCCTACACCAACAGCGGGCCGGGTAAGACCAACTTATACAGCTTCTACACGGGGTGCGTGGCCTACTGCGACGGCCAGGGGCGGGCGGAGGACGGCGCTTGCGCAGGCATCGGCTGCTGCCGCGTCGACATCCCGCCGGGACTCACGGACAACACCATGACATTTTTCGCTTCCTACACGGCAAGTACTTTTTTCGGCTATACGCACACGGGCCTGACCTACAGCCCCTGCGATTACGCGTTCATAGTGAAGAAGAACACCTACGACTTCCGGGTGTCCGACCTCAAAATGGACACCAAGACCACCAAGCCGCTGGTGCTCGACTGGGCAATCCGCAACATCGAAGACGGCAACAAGACCTGCGCTGAGGTGAAAAACAAGCCGGGGTACGCCTGCGTCAGCGACAACAGTGAGTGCCTCGACTCCTACAATAGCGAAGGATACATCTGCAATTGCACCAGCGGCTTCTGGGGCAACCCATACCTTACCGGCGAGGGCGGATGCCAAGGTAACTAACCCTCAGGTTCAATTCATTTAGTGCAGACTTGTTGCTGATCCTTTCCGTCCATGACGCAGATATCAATGAATGCGATGATAAGTGGAAACCGTATTACCCTTGCAAGGGAGTATGCCACAACAAAGTTGGTTCTTACGGTTGTGACTGCCCTTCTGGACAAAAGGCTCATGCTAACAATGCATATGAGAATGTTTGCGCCTCAAAATTCCCTGTTGAAGCAAGGATTGCCCTAGGTACACATACATGCTCAATTTCACTTTTTGTTGTTGTGCGAGTGCTCAATTTCACATTTCCATATTCCCGCAATGCTATCCCAGTGTTCTTTTTGGCATGTGATCTGTAGAGGCGATAGTGTCATCAAAACATGTATCAGCCGATGCAAATCATTTTCCTTATAGAATTGTAGCTTTTTTAAGGGAATATAGAATTATAGCTTCCACATGGAGAGAATCAAATTATTAACACATACAATTGCAAGGAGCTATATATATATTGGCATTCTACATAAAACCTAGATCTACAAAATAAAGATTCTCATGCCATCTGACTTCTCTTGCTTTGAGGATAAATACTTTTTAATTTATGAAAATAGAAATATGCTTTTTAAATTTTAACTTTTAAGAGATGATTATTGCTCCAAAATCAATAAATTCATCTTCGTTACTAACTCAGATTGCGAGACTTAGAATTATGGTGTTTCTATAAGAGTAAGAATCAAAATATTTAGAGTGATTTATCTGGTGATACCAGAGTTGATGAGGTACACAATATCTCATCAGTAGCCAATGAGATATACTACTTTTTGTATAGTTATATTTACTGGTATTTAGCATCCACATCAATGTTCTTTGCAAGACAATGTCCAAATCGTAACAGTAGCACTTGCACATCATGGAATGGATAAAAATCGCAGTTAGCATGTATTTAGTAAACAAAATGAACCAACTAAGGTGCATTAGCCATGAGTAACTGATTCACATGATATGTTAATTGCAGGCATCAGTCTAGGAGTATTCGTACTTATTGTCGCTCTCCTCCTAGCATTCATTATGCTCCAAAAGAGAAAGCTGGATAAACTTTTTGAAAAGAACGGAGGCGAGATGCTAAAAAATGTGAATGGTCTCTCAATTTTCACAAAAGATGTACTGAAGAAAATCACAAAAGATAATGCAGAGTTTCTTGGAAACGGAAGTTTTGGTAATGTGTACAAAGGAACTCTTCCTGACAATACCATGGTGGCGGTCAAGGCATCGATCAAGGTAGATGAAGCTACAAAGGAGGAATTTGTTGATGAAGTTGAGATCCGGACACGAGATGATTCACAAGAACATACTAAAGCTCGTTGGTTGCTGCCTAGAGGTGGAAGTTCCAGTGTTGGTGTATGAGTTCGCAGCAAATGGGAGCCTCCAAGACATCCTGCACCGCAAAAAGGATCAAGTACTCCCCTTGGATTCACGTTTGGACATTGCAATTGGATCTGCAGAAGGGTTAAAATATATGCATAGTTATGCAACTCATGCCATGAGACATGGTGATGTCAAGCCAGACAACATACTTCTGGATGACAAGTTGACACCAAAAATCGCAGATTTTGGGTTGTCCAAACTACTGAAAGAAGAATATTATGCCAAGGTTGTGGTTGGGTGCATGGGTTACATAGACCCAGTATTCATGAAAACTGGCCTTTTGACACAGAAGAGTGATGTGTATAGCTTTGGAGCAGTTTTGTTGGAGCTCATTACAGGGAAGAAAAATGTTTATGATGAGAAACTTAGTCTCATTATTGAGTACCGCAAAGTTTATGAAAAGGAAAGGAGTGGGAGGGCAATGTTTGACAATGACATTACAACCGAAGAAGATATCTCCATCCTTGAAGAAATGGGAAAGCTAGCAATGGATTGTCTAAAGGAAGACTTAGAAGATCGGCCAGATATGACAGAGGTGGCCGAACAACTGGTGATGATTAGGAGAAACAAGAAGTTTGGAAAATCAAACAATACAAATCCTGACAACATTGGGGATATTACCATATATAATTCTCCTACCAACACAGAGGTGGTTAGTGGAACTACTAGGGCCAATATTTCAGCGAAGGTAACTCCTAGCAACATGGACATCCTTCCTAGTCCATAGGCCACTAAATGAAGCAGCCAACAGGGAAACCCAATAATTTGTATCTTATTATATTTCCAAGCTTTGTGTGTAAGTTGGGAACATGCACAATATTATTCTAGTGAGTGGTTTTTTTTGGGGATTTTTGTAGTGTGAGGTTGATGCCCTCTTGTGGGTAATCAACTGGAATATGCAATTTTCATTAATATTATAAGTCTATATTTTAATGCATTACATTCGTGTTGATTGCATTGTAACTAGAACATGAAAGCACAATTTTTTGACTGTAACTATGGCGGGCGTAAGCTAGCCTGGACAAAGAAGGAGAAAGTTCTACTTTGGCGCATCGATTGATGCATATTGCTACTTGGTGTTTGTTAATATTACAAGTCTATCTTTTCTTTATTAAATAGATGATTGTTTCAACACAAATAAGCCAACTACCGAAAAAATTAGAACACAAAAAATCCTTCAGTGGAACAACACATCTACAGAATACCAGATGAACAAACTCAAACCAATGCCAAATTACCAACACCACACATAATTTTAGATAATCCAGAACTCCAGCAATGATATTGAAAACAACATAGAAGCGGGTACATGTCGAGAGTACGATTTGGAGCATCGCATATACTCAAGAAAGGTAGAAACAAAATCGAAAGAATAAAACAGGGAACCCGAAAAAGAACACCGGGTGTTTGCACACACAATGTATTACATGTTGAATGTGATCTAGAGAAGAACTCCATCAGGCCATACATATTTCTTGATAGCGATGCGATCTACACAACATACCCATGCACGCCTCCCGTCCGATCGGCGATAGGATCAAAGAGAGCATCATCGCCGCTGGTCTCAACGGAGTGCCCTGATCCTCTCCTCTCCCCGACAAGTAAAAAAACCAAATTCTAAGTTACACGTGCTCCCCCGCACGCAAACTTTAGCTAGTAGCTTGTACTTAAAGACCTGCTATTTGGAGGGAGAGAGAGGAACGGTGGGAACAAATTGATGGGCATCTCGCTTCTTGTTGAGGCAACAACGATACAGAGGAGAATGGATGGTTGAGATGAGTGGTCTCATGGATTAGTGACGTGGATTAACTTATTAATAGCTTTCCGTTAATTACTAAAGTCTTCTAATAACATATCCCTCCCACACTAGGGAATCGTTCCATGTTTCTAGGAGCCTTTATTTATTGTGTTTGGTTGTTTCCAATCAATGGCACATATATCTAGCTAGGAGTCTCCCTTTGATTTGATTATTTCCATCCCATCCTAGTAGCCTCCAGAGTCCTCTGCTTCCTTTGGTTGTATCCATCCAATGGAAGCGCCTTGTCCTTTCCATCCAATGCTATGCTTTGTTTCATTTTTTTTCAATGTACTTGTTTCAATACTTTCCCAGGTGAAGCGCTACTTTCAAGTAGGTGAATCTAAAATAATTTTGATCGACTAGAGAGAATAAATGTTACTTCTAACCTAGAGATAATTTTGATCGGCTCATGATTTTCCTTTGAGTTAGTCAAAATATTGTTGCTTTCGATCAGCTAGAGGTAATAATGGTGCAAACTAGAAAAAAAAATCGGAGATTATGTGTTCACAACTACTAATTTTCCTCTGGCGTGATAGGAAAAGTAGAAACAAGAGGCAGAATTGTACGCATCATTATTTTCCAATGTATTATCGAATGATTCAGAACAAGTTCACCTTCACTCATTATTTTTCTTTTACCGTTGGTAATAATATGTATGTATAGAGATTTACATGTTGCAAATCAATGTACCAGAACCACACGACCTATCATCTCATATCTACATTATAGTATCTCGGAGCCCCTTTACTTCAAAAATAATCAACACAAACATACACAGCTGTGGGGTACACTAGTAACCCTTAAATCTCAGCCATAGGCGTCACCCTTATTATATTTTGACTCTTGCATCTTGATCGTCTTTAGCTTAAACCCCATGCTCTCAGGTGATATACACAAGGGGCTATTGTTGAGCTGCCTCGCATGAGGTTTGCACAAACAACCCGCGGCCTTGAACCTTCGATGGATGCGAAACAGGTACAATTTTGTCCGTAAAAAGAATGCATGGCTTAGTACAAGATTTAATGAAAAAGCAATAAAACATGGTCTGAAGAAAACCGCACCCACAGTACCACCTAAGCATATCACATAACCTAATCTGGAAGTGCAATTTTGACAAGGGAAGATGACTTAATCCGCAAAGTTCGGGAAACATCTTCGGAGCTTGATCAAATTATGCAAGAATTTAACACAAAGAAATCAACAACATATGTAACCTGATATGCCAACATAAAGTATAGGCGTACTCGATAAAAGGAGCTATATTGTTCCGCAATAAGCAAACAACACTTAAACTTTATGATAGTGACGTTATACTTAGTGGCGGAGCTATAGGTGTTGGAACCATGGTGCATTGAGGTGACACAAGAGATAAACTTCATTTTTTAGGGGGTGCATGTGTGGTGACAAAATGCCATTTTGCAAAGAAAATTTTATCTAGGGGTGTCATGTGCACCCCCATAGCTAGCTGTGGATCCGCTAGTGGTTATACTCTGTCAACTTAGACTTTTCTCATTGCATACGATAACCAGAAAACAAGTAGCTACATGTAAGGCAGGCAGCATGATGGCGTGCAGTTGTTGGGGAATCCCAAGAGGAAGGTGTAATGAGCACACCAGTAAGTTTTCCCTCAGTACGAAACCAAGGTTTAATCGACCAGTAGGAGAAAGACGTGACTTCTGAAGGTGTTGCTAGCTGACTATTGGCAGGACGCACTACCGGCGTCAGCAACAACGTGGAACCTGCACACAACACAACAAAAATATTTTTCCCCAACTTACAGTGAGGTTGTCAATCTCACCGGTTTACTAAACATAAAGGATTAGATGTATCGAGTGGAAAGAGATGTTTGCAGTAATTAAAGAGAACATGATTGCAGAAAGTAAACAGAACATGATTGCAGTGGTTGCATTTACCAATGTAAAGGAAAGGACCGGGGTCCACAATTCACTAGAGGTGTCTCTCCATAAAGATAAATAACATGCTGGGTGAATAAATTACAGCTGGGAAATTGACAGGATACCGACCATACATGATAAGATGATTACTATGAGATTCGTTTGGGTATTACAACATAATACATGGACCGTAATCCAACTGCGTCTATGACTAATAATCCACCTTCCGTTTATCGTCTGAACTCCTTCCAGTATTAAGTTGCAAGCAATAGATTATCGCATTAAGCAATGTGTGTAAAGTAAACAATAAAATTACCCTTGGATAAAACATTGTTGTTTTCTCCCTAGTAGCAACAACACATCTACAATCTTAGAAGTTATTGTCACTCTTCCAGAAAACTAGAGGCGTGAATCTATTATCGAGCATAAATACCCCCTCTTAGAGTCACAAGTCTCTACTTGGCCAGAGTATCTACTAGCAACGCGGAGCATGCAAGATCACAAATAACATTTGACAATAATATATAATCGGTCTCAACACATAGTATACAATATTCAACGGATCCAGCAAACACAACATGTAGCATTACATAAGGATGATATTGATCATGTAGGGCAGCTCACAGATCTAAACATGACGCACAAATTGGAGAAGACAACCATCTAGCTACTGCTATGGATCCATAGTCCAGGGATGAACTACTAACGCATCACTTCGGGGGGTGGGCATGGCGATGTAGATGCCTCCGGCGAAGATTCCCCCCTCTGGCAGGGTGCCGGGAAGAGCTTCAGAACCCTCCCGAGATGGGTTCTGCAATGGCGGCCACGACGGAACTTTTCGTGGATGGAGGATCGGGTATTCAGGGTTTTCCCGAGATCGTGAATAAATAGGCGGAGGGGCGATGTCGGTGGAGGCCAGTGCGACCCACGCCACCCCTAGGCGCGGGCCAGGGCCAGGCCGCAGCTAGGGAAGGTGTGGCCGCCCTGCTGCCCTCCTTCGACTCCCCTCAGGACTCTGTCTTCGTTACGAAAAAATATTGACTTTGGCTTTTGTTTCATCCAATTCCGAGAATATATCCTGTACAACTTTTCTGAAATACAAGACAGCAGAAACCAGGGAACTGGCATTGTGGCATCTTGTTAATAGGTTAGTGCCGGAAAATGTATAAAAGTACAACGAAGTATGAGAAAAACATATATGAATTGGTGTAGAACAAGCATGGAGCATCAAAAATTAAAGATTTGTTTGAGATATATCAAGCATCCCCAAGCTTAGCTCCTGCTCGTCCTCGAGTAGGTAAGTGATAACAAAAAATAATTTTTGAGGTGACATGAAGCCAACTCAATCTTATTCAAGCATTGTAAAACATTGTGAGCTGGGATCAAAGTACTCTAAACATAGGCATGATGGATATAACTCTAACAATAGAACTTAGCAACTATGTTATAACATGAGAAGTAACTCAAACAAATGATCATCAATAATAGTGCCTTGAAAGCAATTGCTTGTTTATGAGCATAGAGAAAACATAGCAAAGTGGAACTCAACATGTCCTTTATGAAGTAGCAAAACAAAAATGCTACGACACCTTCAAAGTTCAAAAGGTGACTAGATACAAGTAATTTAAGAACAAGCAATAGTCATAATCATTAAACAATCAATAATAATTTTAGGACTATGAACATTGAAGTAAGAATAAAACTATGCTCTCTTAATTGGTGCATAAAAAAGAAGATGAAAACTCAACATAAAAGTAAAAGAGAGACTCTTTGCAGAGTAAGCAAGATAAACAAGTTTTATAAACCTTCCAAAAAAGTATGGTACTCATTAGTTTTGAGCTCTCATTGCCCCTATCGTAAGCATCTTGAATGGTTAAAGTTAATGTGAATAAAATATGAGCTATATGCTTGACATATCACAAGTTGAAAATCTCATGCCTCTTGAATACGAGTACCTAAACCTCATGCTACTCAACTTAGGTCTCAAATAAGTTCTTTTCATTGTAAGTATACATGTATCACCGAGAAACGCCAACGAGGTACCTCCTTCCCGATGATAAGGAAGCATTCTCATACCAAAATGACAAGACAAACAGATAATGAGTATCTCAGCAATTTTTTATTTACTATGTGTATAGCTTTTTATTGAAAATGCTTCATAGAATGCTCACTATGGTTCGCTGTGAATTTCCACCATGAATGATGCATGGCTTAGATTAGGGGCCCAGACATTTCTCTAACTCATATACAAACTCCATGGACTTACAAGTTTTCATTTTATTTCGCACTGCTAGGCATGCATAAACAAAAGAACATGACATCAACTAAATATGAATAAGTGCAATGTTGAAAGCATTCCCCATGAAAGCATGGTTATGCTAACTCCAAACTTGCAATTTGCAAACATATAAACTTCATAAGATAGTCACAATGATCAAGTTTATTAAGTGCAAGAAAGTAAATGTGCCATCAAGTTCGTGAGAGCTTTACTGACTAATTTTCTCATACCAACAATTTAATTTGGAAGATAAATAAAAACATGATGAATATACTTGGAATAGAAATAATGCTAGTAGGTAGATATGGTGCACATAGTTGGAAAAATTTGGTTTATTGGTGGTTGGATGCACGAGTAAAGTTCATACTCAGTACAGGCGGAGGCTTGCAAAAGACTGGGAGCGACCAACTAAGATAGCAGTAATTTCCATAATCATGCATAGCGACAAAATATTATCAATCAAAGCATAAAGTGATATTAAAAGTCAAAAACTAAATGATAATACAGGCTTTAGTTGACTGGTTATAGTTATAACATGGTATAAGCATGCGCCAAGTGCCCAAGTCAACCCAATAAAGCATCAAAGGAGAATATCACAATATTATGCTTTTATGATGGAAACAACACATGATTCTTTCAATGACACATTATGCACTTTCATCCATTTAAAACAAGTCATGCTACAACAATAAATACTAACAATATAACAAGAATAACATCCAACATGACATGTCAAAGTCTATGCCACAGTCTAGACAAGCTTCCTTTTGCATCACTATAGTCATGAAACATTTTACTCGTATCCAACACCAATCAACTTATTTGAAATATCTCTCAAAGATGAAATACATTATGGACCAGAGAGATAATCATACACAAATAAAGAATACTAACGAGCTCTGAACAAAATTAGAATCGAAAACCAAGAGCTAAATGAAGTACTAGCAAAAGAGAACACTCACAGAATAATAAGAGTGAAAACTAGAGTGTTTTATGCAATGGAAACGGAGCGTGTCTCCCTCCCACACAAGAATACTAGGATCTAACATAAGGTTAACAATAACCTTGTCCCCGTTGATTTTGTTGTCTTGGATATTGAATGCAATGCATCTTGTCCCATTATATTGGGAAGACCTTTTCTTCGAACTGTTGGTGCTACCTGATGACCCACAAGTATAGGGGGTGTATCGTAGTATCTTCGATAAGTAAGAATGTCGATCCCAACGAGGAGTAGAAGGTGTTGACAAGCAGTTTCGATGAAGGATTCACTGTAAATGCTCACAGACAAGTATTCGGGGGTTTTGATGTAACAGATGAATAAAGTACGAGCAAGTAAAGTGCGAGAGTAATAATTGCGATGAGTGGCCCAATCCTTTTTAGCACAAAGGACAAGCCGGTTTGTTTACTTATAATGACCAAACGTTCTCGAGGACACACGGGATTTTAGTCTAGTGCTTTCGCTACATACGGCTAATTAATCTTCATTGTTTTGATAAGTGTTGTGTGGGTGAACCTATGCTAATGTACCACCCTTCCTAGGACTAATACATACTTGTGATTATACCCCTTGCAAGCATCCGCAACTACAAGAAAGTAATTAAGATAAATCTAACCACAGCCTTAAACTCGAGATCCCGCTATCCCTCCCCGCATCGATATACCAACGGGGGCTCAGGTTTCTGTCACTCCGGCAACCCCGCAATTGACAAACGAGTACAAGATGCATTCCCCTAGGCCCATAAAAGTGAAGTGTCGTGTAGTCGACGTTCACATGACACCACTAGAAGAATAACACCACAACTTAAATATCATAACATTGAATATTACTCAACCATACTTCACTACTAACATTTAGACTTCACCCACCATGTCCTCAAGAACTAAACGAACTACTCACGAGACATCATATGGAACATGATCAGAGGTGATATGATGATGAATAACAATCTGAACATAAACCTTGGTTCAACGGTTTCACTCAATAGCATCAATAACAAGTAGAAATCAACACCGGGAGAGTTTCCCCTATCAAACAATCAAGATCAAACCCAAATTGTTACAGCGGTGACGAGGTGCAGCGGTGGAGACGGCGGTGATGATGATGAAGATGATGATGATGGTGATGGAGATGATGTCCAGCTCGATGACGGTTACGATGGCGTCGATTTCCCCCTCCGGGAGGGAATTTCCCCGGCAGATCTCAGCCTGCCGGAGAGCTCTTTTCTCTCTGGTGTTCTCCGCCCCGCAGAGGCGGCTGTGGCTCTTCGCGACGTACCCCTCGAGCTTAGGTTTTCGGGACGAAGGCGTACGCGAAGAAAAGGAGGCGAGAGGGGGCTGTGGGCCCCCTCCTCACAGGGCGGCGCGGCCAGGGCAGGGCCCGCGCCGGCCTGTGAGGGGGGCCCATGGCGGCCCTCCTCGGCTCCCCCTTCTGGCTCCCTTCGTCATCTGGAAAAATAGGATTTTTCATATAATTTCCGTCAACTGTTGATCTTCCGAAATATTGCATTCTGACGGTGCTTTTTCCAGCAGAATCTTGGCTCCGGTGCGCGATCCTCCAATAATCATGAAACATGCAAAATAGATGAAATAACATAAGTATCATCTCCAAATATGAAATATATTAATGAATAACAGCAAATTATGATATAAAATAGTGATGCAAATTGGACGTATCAACTCCCCCCAAGCTTAGACTTCACTTGTCCCCAAGCGAAACTGAACTCGGTAAACAAGACCACATGTTTATGGAGTGAAGAGTCGATAAATCAAATACGGACAAGAAGCATCATATTCATTCACACAAGACATTCTAGTAAACAACTTCCTCATATAACTCAACTTGAAACAAGTATAAGGTAATCACAAATAAAGGTGCATAAGAAATCATAGTTGGTGATGGCAAACTTTGTTCTTGGTCAGAGAACAGTTAACAGATTATACTTATCTATTGAGCAGCGCTCTCATGTTAAAGTTTATATGGCTCATCTCGCATACTCAATCATAATGATCATTGATAGCTTTCAAAGCTTTATTCATTCAGATAAAACTTGTACTAAACAAGGAAGAGTAAAAGACATGATGAAGCAAATCACAATATAATGGTTTGATCACAACAACTCAAATGCTTGCTTGAGATGGAGGGAAATAGGTTTACTGACTCAACACAATGTAAAAGACAGGCCCTTCGCAGAGGGAAGCAGGGATTAAATCATGTGCTAGAGCTTTTTCAGTTTTGAAATCATATAAAGAGAATAAAAGTAATATTTTAAGAGGTGTTTGTTGTTGTCAACGAATGGTAGCGGGTACTCTAACCCCTTGCCAAACAGACCTCCAAAGAGCGGCTCCCATGAAGGACGTTATCTCTACCAGCAAGGTAGATCATCCCTCTTCTCTTTTGTTTACACATGTACTTTAGTTTATTTAAGGATGACACTACCCCCAACCTTTGCTTACACAAGCCATGGCTAACCGAATCCTCGGGTGCCTTCCAACAATCTCATACCATGGAGGAGTGTCTATTGCAAAATTAAGTTGCTTACTGATGAATCAGAGCAAAACATGTGAAGAGAATTATTAATGAAAGTTGATTAATTGGGGCTGGGAACCCCGTTGCCAGCTCTTTTTGCAAAATTATAGGATAAGTGGATGAAGCCACTAGTCCATTAGTGGAAGCTGCCTAACAAGACTGAAAGATAAAACACCACATACTTCCTCATGACCTATAAAACATTGACACAAATAAGAAGTAATAAATTTTGAATTGTTTAAAGGTAGCACATGAAGTATTTACTTGGAATGGCCGGAAATACCATGCAGTAGGTAGATATGGTGGACACAAATGGCATAGGTTTGGGTTCAGGTTTGGATGCACGAGAAGCATTCCCTCTCAGTACAGGTCTTTGGCTAGCAAGGTTAATTAGCAAGCATAAGAGTTGAGGGAAACAAGAAAATATACATGTGATAGACATAATCATGTATCTTTCTTGTAAGCACAAAATTTTTAACTTCAGAATAATAAGCTATGAGCTAACAAGAAAGGAAGACAATGAAACAACTATATGTATTTCTCTTTTTTACTTAAACCTCAAGGTGTTGTTGCTATTGACCCATGCTAAGTTTGCCAAAACCAAAAATATTTACTCAATGCTCCCAAAGTGGTACCAATACTAAAATCAAGATCAATCATATAATAGAAATTGTAAACTAAAATAAGGTGTGCAATATGTAAATGATAAGACTTCTCATTAATATTTCATAACGATAACTCACACCAAGGGATACATAGACAACCAACTAAAGGAGAGATACTTCCACACCGCAACCCATCTTATATGATAACTTCCCTACTCATGATATGACACTACTTGATAGTAAAAAGTAAAAAGGTAGTGATGATGTGATACCGCGGCACTCCCCAAGCTTGGAACAAACCAAGGGGGTGCCAATACCGATGATGAATTACTCCTTTGGCGATGGTGGTGATGAATCCCTCCCGCGCTTCTTACAGCATCTCCTTCAGCTTCGGTTCTCAGCCTTGGCAATTCTGCACTAAGACTCGAAGAGATTCATTGTTATCTGAAGTTGGCGGTGGCGACCTTGTGATGGGTATCGAGTAATATTCCAGCATTCTACGAAGTCGGTAATTCTCCTCCTGGAGTATCTCCACTTCTCTTCTTAGAGCCCGGTATTGACAACAAAACTCATCGGTAGTCCGTAGAGCTTCTTCCAGCACAGGGAAAGAGTCGAGGCCAAGAGCAGGTGGTAAGGGTCCCTGCAAGTTATGAGAGAAAGAACGTCGAGTGTCAACAGATCCCACCAAGATTTGCTTACTCCCAACAGCTTGTTGCTCTTGTTTTGACGACACCCTTTTCACTTCTTCCTTCGAAAGCCCTTTGCCCTCGTTGTTGGAGGCCATGGTGCTCCTAGATTGAAAATAGATCCTGGCAGAAACAGCTCAAAACAAAACACGTCGAGAAAACGATATACGGTCCTCCAGGGGTCCGGGGGATTATATAGCAAAAAATTTCACGACAAACGGAAAGTACCAGGTCGAACCAGAGTCGGAAAGGGGCGACGAGGGGCCCTCCTCACAGGGCGGCGCGGCCATGCTGGGGCCTGCGCCGGCCTGTGGGGGCACGCCCTCGTGCGTCTCCTCCACTCCGTTTCGATCTCGTAATTTTTCATATTTTCCAAAAACAGTAAAAACATTGTTCGGAAAGTAAATCGCGAACTTTTTATTACATGTACTGTTACCTATTCAAAGTCAAGTTCTGGCGGACTGTCAATTTGACCTTTGATGAAAGCCTCCGGTGTTTCTACTTGAATAACATCAACATCTACATTATAAGAATCACCTGAGATATAATGCTTGAGTCTTTGTCCATTCACCACTTGCGTGGCATTGCCTTGGAGAGAACTAATTTTAATTGCTCCTGAACGATACACCTCCTCAACAACATACGGTCCTTCCCAT
Organism: Lolium rigidum; assembly: GCF_022539505.1. Taxonomy (NCBI): domain Eukaryota; kingdom Viridiplantae; phylum Streptophyta; class Magnoliopsida; order Poales; family Poaceae; genus Lolium; species Lolium rigidum. The sequence continues at coordinate 186,696,115 of NC_061512.1, read as the reverse complement.
TTTTAGAGTAATTTCCCTGCAAAGAATCTGAGACGAGACCGATACAACAGGACTTTATCCCCAATATTAAACTCTCTTTTGATAATCCTTCTATCATGCCATTTCTTAACTTTCTCTTTAAAGAGTTTAGCATTTTCATAAGCTTCACTTCTCCATTCATCTAGAGAACTTAATTGCAGCAATCTCTTATTACCGGCTAGTTTAGGATCTTTATTTAGTTCTCTAACAGCCTAATAAGCTTTGTGCTCTAGTTCTAAAGGTAAATGACAAGCTTTTCCATAAACCATTTTATAAGGTGACATTCCCATGGGGTTTTTATAAGCAGTTCTATAAGCCCATAGTGCTTCCTTCAATTTACTAGCCCAATTCTTTCTAGTTTTATTAATAGTCTTTTGCAAGATAGATTTAATTTCTCTATTTGATAGTTCTACTTGCCCACTAGTTTGAGGATGATAAGCGGAAGCAATTCTATGATTAATACCATATTTAGCAAGATTTTTTCTAAAACCACCATGAATAAAATGAGAACCTCCATCTGTCATAATATATCTAGGCACTCCAAATCTAGGAAAAATAATGTCTAAAAGCATTCTTAAAGAGGTCTCACCATCAACACTTTTTGTAGGTATGGCTTCCACCCATTTAGTAACATAATCAACGAGCAACAAGTATATGAGTGTTACCTTCGAAGAGGGAAAAGGTCCCATGAAGTCAAATCCCCAACAATCAAATGGTTCAATAACAAGAGTATAATTCATAGGCATTTCATTGCGTCCGGAGATATTACCAACCCTTTGACATTCATCACAAGATAAAATAAACTTCCTTGCATCTTTGAAGAGAGTTGGCCAATAAAAACCTGATTGTAGAACCTTTTGCGCGGTTCTATCTCCGGCGTGATGTCCTCCATAAGCACTACCATGACATTTACTCAATATCTCTTGTTGTTCATATTCGGGAACACATCTTCGCAGAATACCATCCACTCCTTCTTTATATAAGTGTGGGTCATCCCAAAAATAATTCCTCAAGTCATAAAAGAATTTCCTCCTTTGCTTGAGCTGAAAAGGTTGGAGGCAAGTACTTGGAAACAATAAAGTTAGCATAATCAGCATACCAAGGACTGTCTCGCGAGCTCACCTTTATTACAGCCAATTGTTCATTTGGAAAACTATCATTAACAGGAACGGGATCATAAGCAATATTTTCCAATCTAGACAAATTATCAGCAACAGGATTATCAACACCTTTCCTATCTACAATATGTAAATCAAATTCTTGCAAAAGAAGTACCCATCTAATAAGCCTCGGCTTAGCATCTTTCTTTGTCATAAGGTATCTAATTGCAGCATGATCAGTATGAATCGTAACTTTTGAATCAACAATATAAGATCTAAACTTATCACAAGCAAAGACTACAGCTAACAATTCTTTTTCAGTAGTAGCATAATTTCTTTGAGCAGCATCAAGAGTTTTACTAGCATAATGAATAACATTCAGTTTTTTATCTACTCGTTGTCCAAGAACAGCGCCTACAAGCAAAATCACTAGCATCACACATAATTTCAAATGGTAAGTTCCAATCGACAGAGTTCAACTATAGGGGCAGTTGTTAAGGATTTCTTTAGAGTTTCAAAAGCTTCCTTACAATCATCATCAAAAACAAAAGGTACATCTTTTTGAAGAAGATTAGTAAGAGGCTTTGAAATCTTAGAAAAATATTTAATAAATCTCCTATAAAACCCAGCATGACCAAGAACACTACGAATACCTTTAACATCCCTAGGATAGGGCATCTTCTCAATTGCTTCAACTTTAGCTCTATCAACTTCAATACCTCTCTCGGAAATTTTATGTCCCAATACAATTCCTTCATTAACCATAAAGTGGCATTTCTCCCAATTAAGAACAAGGTTAGTTTCTTCACATCTTTGCAAAACTTTATCAAGGTTTCGCAGGCAATTATCAAAAGAATTTCCATAGACAGAAAAATCGTCCATGAATACCTCTACAATACTCTCACAAAAGCCATGAAAAATAGCAGACATGCATCTTTGAAAAGTAGCAGGAGCATTACATAAACCAAAAGGCATACGTCTATAAGCATAAGTTCCATAGGGACAAGTGAAAGTGGTTTTCTCTTGATCTTTAGTTTTAACGACAATTTGTGAGAACCCGAATAACCGTCAAGAAAGCAAAAATGAGTATTTTTAGATAACCTTTCTAACATTTGATCAATAAATGGTAAAGGGTAATGATCTTTCTTAGTAACCTTATTAACTTTTCGATAATCAATGCACATTCTATACCCTACAACTACTCTTTGAGGGATGAGCTCATCATTATCATTAGGCACAACAGATCATTCCTCCTTTCTTAGGAACACAATGCACAGGACTAACCCATCTACTATCAGCAATAGGATATATAATACCAGCTTCAAGGAGTCTTAATACCTCATTTCTTACCACATCCTTCATCTTAGGAATTAGACAACACTGAGGTTCAACAACAGGCTTCGCATTATCTTCCATATTAATGGCGTGTTGGCAAATAGAGGGAGAGATCCCCTTCAAGTCATCAAGAGTGTAGCCACTAGCACCTCGGTGTTTCTTCAGTATTTCCAATAGCCTTTATTCTTCAAACTCTGAAAGCTTAGAACTAATAATAACAGGATATATTTTCTTATCATCAATATGAGCATATTTAAGATTATCAGGCAATGGTTTTAAATCAAAGACAGGATCTTCCTTTGGTGGTGGTGTTGTACCCAAGTCTTCCACCGGTAAATCATGCTTAAGAATAGGTTGACGAAGGAAAATTTCATCAAGCTCGTCTCTTTCTTCCCTAAAAACTTCACTCTCACTATTCTCCAAATGTTGTTGCAAAGGATTACTAGGAGCAAGAGCAATAGATGCACACTGTTCAACTTTAAAATCACTATTAGGCGAATCAATTTTATAAGGAGTTTTGGTAAATTTAGAAAAGTTAAACTCATAAGATTCACCAGCAAATTTAGTCAAAATTTTCTCTTTTTTGCAATCTATAATAGCTCCACAAGTATTTAGAAAAGGTCTACCAAAAATGATAGGACAATATTTACTAGCAGCGAGAACCAAGTACCAAAAAGTCAAGCAGGATATTTAATCTTACCACATAAAACTTCCACATCTCGAATAATACCAATTGGAGAGATAGTTTCTCTATTAGCCAGCCGAATAACCACATCAATATCTTCAAGTTCACAAGAACCAATTTCGTGCATAATCTCCGTGTAAAGCTCGTAAGGAATAGCACTAATACTTGCACCAATATCACATAAACCATAATAACAATGATCACCAATTCTAACTGAGAGCATAGGAACACTAGCTTTCCTAGACTTATTAGGATGCGAAACAATATTAGAGGCATCTTCACGAGAAAATAATATGACCATCCTCCACATTTTCGGTCACAAGATCTTTAACAATTGCAACGAGCGAGGTTCAACTTTTATTTGTTCTTCGGGTTCTATAGGTTTCTTTTCACTTTTATGAACCGCACTATTTATAACGAGTACTCCTTCATTTTAGCGAGGAAAGGAGTTTTTTCAATATAAGCTTCAGGAATAACATGATCAACAATTTCAACAACAACACATTTATTTATAGATGAATCAATTTTATCTTTATACGGTTCATGATACTTATCAAAGTTCTTCTTAGGCAATTCATAATGAGAAGCAAAGGCTTTATAAAGATTTGTAGCAACTTGAGAATCAAGACCATAAGTAGCACTCATATTACGAAATTTATCAGTATCCATAAAAACTTCAATGCATTTATAATCATAATTTATACCTGATTCTCTATCCTTGTCGTTCTCCCATCCTTCTGTATTTTCTTGGATCCGATTAAGAAGGTCCCTTTTAAACTCTTCCTTGTTGCGTGTAAAGGATCCAGAACAAGAAGTATCCAACAAGGTCTTGCCTTGAAAAGAAAGTCTTGCATAGAAATTATCAATAATAATATTACCAGGAAGCTCATGAATGGGGCATTTGAGCATTAAAGACTTCAATCTCCCCCATGCTTGGGCAATACTCTCTCCTTCATGAGGCCAAAAAATATATGCGATTCCGATCTTTGTGAATCTCACTTGGAGGATAGAACTTAGAATAAAACCGGGGCACAATATCATTCCATTCAAGAGAATCCCCATTATCCAGTAATTTATACCAATGCGCCGCTTTACCAGACAACGATATAGAGAATAATTTCTTCCTCACTTCATCCATAGCAATACCTGCACGATTGAATAAACCGCATAATTCATGTAAGAACAGTAAATGATCTCTAGGGTGGACAGTTCCATCCCCTGTATAACGGTTACCCACTACGCGTTCAATAATTTTCATAGGTATTTTGTATGGTATTTCTTCCTTACACGGCGCCTCATCCACTACCTTTGCAGTAGTAGTAGATTTCCCAAATAAACACTCAAGAGAAGATCTCTCCATAATGAATTATAGCAGACGAGCAGAAATAAAATCAGCACAAACAGGTAGAAATTTCCCTTACCAATTCCACTTACCAATAGCGCTTCACTCCCCGGCAACGGCGCCAGAAAATAGTCTTGATGACCCACAAGTATAGGGGGTGTATCGTAGTATCTTCGATAAGTAAGAATGTCGATCCCAACGAGGAGCAGAAGGTGTTGACAAGCGGTTTCGATGAAGGATTCATTGTAAATGCTCACAGACAAGTATTCAGGGGGTTTTGATGTAACAGATGAATAAAGTACGAGCAAGTAAAGTGCGAGGGTAATAATTGCAGTGAGTGGCCCAATCCTTTTTAGCACAAAGGACAAGCCGGTTTGTTTACTTATAATGACCAAACTTTCTCGAGGACACGGGATTTTAGTCTAGTGCTTTCGCTACATACGGCTAATTAATCTTCATTGTTTTGATAAGTGTTGTGTGGGTGAACCTATGCTAATGTACCGCCCTTCCTAGGACTAATACATACTTGTGATTATACCCCTTGCAAGCATCCGCAACTACAAGAAAGTAATTAAGATAAATCTAACCACATCCCTAAACTCTGAGATCCTGCTATCCCTCCTGCATCGATATACCAACGGGGGCTCAGGTTTCTGTCACTCCGGCAACCCCGCGATTGGCAAACGAGTACAAGATGCATTCCCCTAGGCCCATAAAGGTGAAGTGTCGTGTAGTCGACGTTCACACGACACCACTAGAAGAATAACACCACAACTTAAATATCATAACATTGAATATTACTCAACCATACTTCACTACTAACATTTAGACTTCACCCATGTCCTCAAGAACTAAACGAACTACTCACGAGACATCATATGGAACATGATCAGAGGTGATATGATGATGAATAACAATCTGAACATAAACCTTGGCTCAACGGTTTCACTCAATAGCATCAATAACAAGTAGAAATCAACACCGGGAAAGTTTCCCCTATCAAACAATCAAGATCAAACCCAAATTGTTACAGCGGTGACGAGGTGCAGGGGTGGAGACGGCGGTGATGATGATGAAGATGATGATGATGGTGATGGAGATGATGTCCAGCTCGATGACGGTGATGATGGCGTCAATTTCCCCCTCCGGGAGGGAATTTCCCCGGCAGATCTCAGCCTGCCGGAGAGCTCTTTTCTCTCTGGTGTTCTCCCGCCCCGCGAGGCGGGCTGTGGCTCTTCGCGACGTACCCCTCGAGCTTAGGTTTTCGGGACGATGGCGTACGCGAAGAAAACGAGGCGAGAGGGGCTGTGGGCCCCCTCCTCACGGGGCGGCGCGGCCGGGCAGGGGCCCGCGCCGGCCCGTGAGGGGGCCCATGGCGGCCCTCCTCGGCTCCCCCTTCCGGCTCCCTTCGTCATCTCGGAAAAATAGGACTTTTCATATAATTTCCGTCAACCGTTGATCTTCCGAAATATTGCATTCGACGGTGCTTTTTCCGAGCGGAATCCTCGGCTCCGGTGCGCGATCCTCCAATAATCATGAAACATGCAAAATAGATGAAATAACATAAGTATCATCTCCAAATATGAAATATATCAATGAATAACAGCAAATTATGATATAAAATAGTGATACAAATTGGACATATCACTACCATTGATATGAAGGAGGGTAATATTAAATATCAATTTCCTCTCAAGAAAGGTATGGAACACTTCCCTAGAAATATAATGAAGTTACCTTATGATTCTATTATTAGAAAAAATTATGATGTTGATGCTTCGTCTCTTGATAATACTTGATTCACACTTTTTGCGCCTAGCTGAAAGGCGTTAAAGAAAAGCGCTTATGGGAGACAACCCATTATTTTACTTCTGCACTTTTGATTTATATTTGAGTCTTGGAAGTTGTTACTACTGTAGCAACCTCTTCTTATCTTTATTTTATTGCATTGTTGTGCCAAGTAAAGTCTTTGATAGTAAAGTCAATACTAGATTTGGATTACTGCGCAGGAACAGATTTCTTGCTGTCACGAAATTGAGCCGCCCCTGCTGTAGAAAATTTAGAAAAATCTGCCAATTTACGTGCGTGATCCTCAGATATGTACGAAACTTTCATTCAATTTGAACAACAAGGAGACGATGTAAAGTCTTATAATGCTTGCAATATGTTCATATGTAAGCTTTGCTGTACCGTTTTATACTTGAGTTTGCTTCAAACAACCTTGCTATCCTAGCCTTGTATTGAGAGGAATTCTTCTCGTGCATCCAAATCCTTGAGCCAAAAGCTATGCCATTTGTGTCCACCATACCTACCTACTACATGGTATTTCTCTGCCATTCCAAAGTAAATTACTTGAGTGCTACCTTTAAAATTCTATTCTTTGTCTTTGCAATATATAGCTCATGGGAAAATAGCCTTAAAAACTATTGTGGTGAAGAATATGTAGCTATGTATCTTATTTCTTAGTAAGTTGCTTGGTGAGCGGTAACCATGTTTCTGGGGACGCCATCAACTATTACCTTTGTTAAATATCATGTGAGTTGCTATGCATGTTCGTCTTGTCTGAAGTAAGGGCGATTTTCATGATCAAATGGTTTGAGTATGCATATTGTTAGAGAAGAACATTGGGCCGCTAACTAAAGCCATCATCCATGGTGGAAGTTTCAGTTTGGACAATTAATCCTCAATCTCTTATGAGAAGATTATCTGTTGTTGAATGCTTATGCATTAAAGAGGATTCCATTATCTGTTGTCTATGTTGTCCCGGTATGGATGTCTAAGTTGAGAATAATCAAAAGCGAGAAATCCAATGCGAACTTTCTCCTTAGACCTTTGTACAGGCGGCATAGAGGTACCCCTTTGTGACACTTGGTTGAAACATATGCTATGCAATGATAATCCATGTTAATCCAAGCTAATTAGGACAAGGTGCGAGCACTATTGGTAATCTATGCATGAGGCTTGCAACTTATAGGATATCTTATACATAACACATATGATTTATTACTACCGTTGACAAAATTGTTTCTGTGTTTTCAAAATGAAAAGCTCTAGCACAAATATAGTAATCCATGCTTCCCTCTGCTAAGGGCCATTCTTCTACTTTATTGTTGAGTCAGTTTACCTACTTCTTTCTATCTTAGAAGCAAACACTTGTATCAGCTGTGTGCATTCATTCTTACATGTTTACCTATTGCACTTGTTATATTACTTTGTGTTGACAATTATCCATGAGATATATATGTTGAAGTTGAAAGCAATCGCTGAAACTTATATCTTCCTTTGTGTTGCTTCAAAGCTTTTTACTAAGAATTTATTGCTTTATGAGTAACTCTTATGCAAGTCTTATTGATGCTTGTCTTGAAAGTACTATTCATGAAAATTCTTTGCTATATGATTCATTTGTTTACTCATTGTCTTCACCATTGCTTCGAATCGCTGCATTCATCTCATATGCTTTACAATAGTATTGATCAAAATTATGATAGCATGTCACTTCGTAAATTATCTTTGTTATCGTTTACCTACTCGAGGGCGAGTAGGAACTAAGCTTGGGGATGCTTGATACGTCTCAAACGTATCTATAATTTCTTGTGTTCCATGCTACTTTTATGATGATACTCACATGTTTTATACACATTATATGTCATTATTATGCATTTTCCGGCAATAAAACCTATTGACGAGATGCCGAAGAGTCAGTTGTTGTTTTCTGCTATTTTTGGTTTCAGAAATCCTACAAAGGAAATATTCTCGGAATTGGACGAAATCAACGCCCAGGGTCTTATTTTTCCACGAAGCTTCCAGAAGACCGAAAGGATTACGAAGTGGGGCGACGAGGCGCCGCCACGCCAGGGCCGCGCGGCCAGGGCCGGGCCCGCGCCGCCCTGTTGTGTGGGGCCCTCGTGCCGCCCCTAAACCTACCCTTCCGCCTACTTAAAGCCTTCGTCACGAAAACCCCTGTACCGAGAGCCACGATACGGAAAACCTTCCAGAGACGCCGCCGCCGCCAATCCCATCTTGGGGGATTCAGGAGATCGCCTCCGGCACCCTGCCGGAGAGGGGAATCATCTCCCGCAGGGCTCTTCATCACCATGATCGCCTCCGGACTGATGTGTGAGTAGTTCACCCCTGGACTATGGGTCCATAGCAGTAGCTAGATGGTTGTCTTCTCCTCATTGTGCCATCATGTTAGATCTTGTGAGCTGCCTATCATGATCAAGATCATCTATTTGTAATGCTACATGTTGTGTTTGTTGGGATCCGATGAATATTGAATACTATGTCAAGTTGATTATCAATCTATCATATATGTTGTTTATGTTCTTGCATGCTCTCCGTTGCTAGTAGAGGCTCGGCCAAGTTGATACTTGTGACTCCAAGAGGGAGTATTTATGCTCGATAGTGGGTTCATGCCTCCATTGAATCTAGGACGATGACGTAAAGTTCTAAGGTTGTGGATGTGATGTTGCCACTAGGGATAAAACATCAATGCTTTGTCTAAGGATATTTGTGTTGATTACATTACGCACCATACTTAATGCAATTGTCTCGCTGTTTGCAACTTAATACCGGAGGGGGTTCGGATGATAACCTCGAAGGTGGACTTTTTAGGCATAGATGCATGTCTGGATAGCGGTCTATGTACTTTGTCGTAATGCCCCGATTAAATCTCATAGTACTCATCATGATATATGTATGTGCATTGTTATGCCTTCTTTATTTGTCAATTGCCCAACTGTAATTTGTTCACCCAACATGCATTTATCTTATGGGAGAGACACCACTAGTGAACTGTGGACCCCGGTCCATTCTTTACATCTGAAATACAATCTACTGCAAACTCTGTTCTTTACTGTTCTTCGCAAACAAACATCATCATCCACACTATACATCTAATCCTTTGTTTACGAGCAAGCCGGTGAGATTGACAACCTCACTGTTACGTTGGGGCAAAGTACTTTGATTGTGTTGTGCAGGTTCCACGTTGGCGCCGGAATCCCTGGTGTTGCGCCACACTACACTCCGCCACCAACAACCTTCACGTGATCCTTGACTCCTACTGGTTCGATAACCTTGGTTTCTTACTGATGGAAAACTTGCTGCTGTACGCATCACACCTTCCTGTTGGGGTTCCCAACGGACGTGTGTCTTCACGCTATCAGTCCACGATATAGGAAGGCAATGGACATGACGGTAAAACCCTTCGGAGGCTTGGGGGTAGAGGCAGAACCTGGGTGAACGAAGTCAGATTCGGCAGAGGAAATGAGGCCGAGCAACCTCATCTTTTTCTCCTCGCGCTTGGAGATGGTGGATGATGTCCAGTCAAGGCTGGTTTTGGTTGCGCCTGCGGTAGCACCAGATCTGGCGGACCCCTTCTTCCTGCCCATGGTCGCATGAAAGCTCGTGGAGGCAGAAGCAATGGTGAGAAGGAAGCGGAGGAAAAAGATGAGCAGTATGGGAGGCGTAAAAAGTGAAAATGTAGAGGTTCATCTATTTATAGGAAGAGAAGACTGAGAATTGTGGCCATTATTTCTGCATCGTGGGAAGATGGACGAAGATCCGGTCATACACGTTTCAAGAAGAGAGAGAAACCAGCGGCCCATTACTCCCACTACATGTGGAAATCAAGGAGGCGCCTCGGTCAATGTGCAAGGACTAGTCATTTCCTAACTGACAGCGCAGAAGTAGGGTGGGCCCGTCAAGGTCACGTCCTCTCAATCGAACCACCGTAGTGACCACATCATTGATGATGTCATCAAAAGTATCGGCTCCTGATGGAGGATCCGAAGAAGTTTGTACCATTCGAGTAGTACAACTTGAATCTACACATGGTTGCAAGCATCCGTGCCTAGACTCGGGGGCTACTCGAGCGCTGGATGCGCACCCGATAAAAATTATGGACTCGAAGGTTTCAGAAGAACTAGAATCATGCCCGGGGACTTGATTCTGAGTAGAGTAACGTTGTTTTGCCATCGGCAGTTAACCAATATCGATTCATCGAATAAAACTAGGCATATTACTCAAATCCCTTACGTACCATCAGTTGGCATGACTTTACTTGAAGTTATTGAAGACCCGATATACAAAAGGTATCGGATGATTGCGATAGCTTGTAAAAATATCGACAACTAAAAACATTCAAGTAGTACAACTTGAGTCTACACACGGTTGCAAGCATCCGTGCCTAGACTCGGGGGCTACTCCCATCAGGAGCGCTGGACGCGCACCCGATAAAAAATAGGTTTTCAAGAGATCAAGGTCTTCCGGAGATTATGAATGTTCGATAGAAGACAATTTTTAGTACCTACACGAAGCTTCACTTCGGCTAGTCACTCGGGGGCTACTGATGTGGGCATTACCCTTCGGGTAACCCATATTACGCTACCTCCTACGGCCCAACCAGGGGCCCATGAAGATCATATACCGACCAAGGTGGGCCGCTCCATCGGTTCCGAAGGAAGATTCTTGATGAACAAGGCAAGACGACGAAGAACAAGGAAAGTTTAGACATAGAACTCTTTGTAACCTAGGCGAACCCGGACAGAACCCTCGAGACCTGGCTCACAATATAAGGGCCAGGAGAGGGTCTGCTGATGGACACAATCACCAGAGCCAGAATAACCACAAGTATAGAGCTAGATCATTAAAAATCTTAGCCTCTCGACGAGATCTTAGTCTTAGCCTTCGGCTACCCCTTTGTAACCCGATAATTTCGATAATCAAGATCAGACAAGCAGGAAGTAAGGGTTTTACCTCATCGAGGGCCCCGAACCTGGGTAAATCTCTCTCCCCGTTTGTTTGGTATCCGATGTCTCATGTCAGCCTGCAGGATTCCGTCAACCCTAATCCCCAAAAGGTGGGCATTGCCGAGGAGCACCCTCGACAGCACCTTTGTAGAGTGTATTGAATTGTGGCTGTCATTCCCTGTTCCGGGAAGGGAACTTCGAACCGACAGGAAAGGAATTCCATGTAGTTCTAGTCAACCTGTGAAGACTGACAAGCATAGTTTTCAGAATAAAATAAACCTTTTGAAGTAAGAAAACTTGCATTTGCCTATGACTTTTTGGTCTATGGCTGTAGCTAGTGCATGATACACCTATTTCCTATAATGAACTTGTTGAATACGCTCGTACCTGTCCCTCTTTGAATCTCCTGCTTAGTTATGGAGTTACCGAAGGAGAAACTACCGTGAAACTCGAAGACAAAGGAGTCAACTACAACAAGATGGAGAATCCAATCAATGAAGTCAATGGAGTCAACTTCTGCATCAACTAGAGTGGAACCTAGACTAGGAGTAGAAGGAAACCTTTTCCCTAATCCTAGCACCTAAGTAGTTCGAGTTCTATAGCAAGCCAAAAAGCTAGAGTTAGTGATAAGTTAGTCTACGAGTTGTTCTTCTGAAGTTTTATTTGCAGTTTTACCTCACTGTAAAGTAGGAGGCTATGTTGATCTTCTGTAAACAGTTCGTCTATCCTTCTATACACATACCTTGGACTCGTATATGTTTCTGTTGTACCACTCTGAGAGATGTAATATTAGTGGAACGGTGTTTCACTTGTGTTATGTCAACGACTTGCGTACTACACCATGCAGTGGTATGCTAGATCACCGCAGACTAGTTGGCCGTTTTTTTCCAAACACTATACAGACAGTACAGACGCAGACGCTCACACATACGTACACACACTCGCCCCTGTTGAATACATAATTTGGCTACAATATAGGCCAAATTAATATAATCCTTGACTGAGCTAATTAGTTCATATATTGTTGAGGATTTGCAGCATGATCGTTGGGTTCAGATGTAAAGTTGAGATTTTGCAGTATGTGAGATATCTTAGTACTACCAAGGACATGTCCTGGCCGGATTCAGGGATATATGGAGCTACAATCTGATACCTGGGACAGGTCCCAACTCGCTTGAGGTGCCAAGACGTGGATGTTGCAAAATCTGGCGCTAATACCGGAGACAAGCATTGAGCTGATTCTGATGTGCAAATCAGTCAAGACTCAAGAGGAAGCTGCCTAAGACGAAGTGGTGCTTCGATGCCTGAAGGAAATTTGCAATCGGTAATTGCATGCAGGATCCTGATTAGTGGTGGTCATTGGTAACATTGCCGGATAGTTTAATATTTTTCTGTGAGCCAGGCTGGAACTACTACGTGATGTATAAATTATTTTGGTAGCCATCTTTTGTACGTGACCGAAGGCTGATCGGTTTAGTCATAGAGTCTTATTCATGTACACCAAGTAAAACGCGAAGACCTGCGCCTATTTAAAGGCTTTGGCCGATTGACGGAAAGACACAATCGATCTATCAACAAAATAAGCATCTACTTTTTTACGTACTGTTTCTTTTATCGTTCTTCTTTGCTGAGCCTTAGCAATCCTAGGGTTTAGCAAAATCTTTGCCGTTTTGCGCTGAAAAGTGGTCGTCTTCCTCTCCGAAATTGAGGCATCTTTGTTGATTTGCTTGGAAATCATCCATTCGTCGTCACGAATGTACGACGGTTATCGTGTTGTTGCGCTGCAGTTTTGCGTGGCAACACAATTGGCGACTCCACTGGGGAAGAATAAGAAGAAGAAGGACACAATGGACGGGGACACCAGCAATCTCAGCTCGGACAACATCATCCCCGTCACGCTCGATGACCTGTCCGAAGCTGAGCGACAGGAGCTCGAGCGGGAGCTGAGGCGTTAAAGTTGAGGCTGAGTGGATTCTTGAAGACAAGGTACGGCGCCTTCGTCAAGAAGGTAACAGCGCCAAGCCCATCACCTGCGCTCGACAGTAAGGTAAGCGAACAAATTGCCCATCATGTTGACGTATCTGTAGCTAGCAAATACGGCTCTCATATAGCAGATGCACAACGTATGCTTACTCAATCAGTAGCTAGTTCGCTTGCAGATTTTAAGGATCAATTTAATAGAGATTTTGAAACTAGTTTACCTCGTCATGTTCGTTCAATAGTGCTGCAAATTAATGATGAACAACGTGATAAACAGCTGATGCCTCCGGAAAATAATGGTCTTAATAATTTAATAAGTCATACTCATACTACCGGTGCATCTGCTAATATTTTGCCTATAAATAGTAATATGGGTGGCCGAAATTATGCTAGCAGTTCGGCCAATCATTTTGTATCTAGTGTTGCTACTCCTATTGTTACAACTTCGGTTCAACCAAATTGCAGCAGCGATAACCGAAGTGTGGGCTTTAATTCAAATTTACAACAACCTAGTTATCAGACGGTGGCATACAATACATCACCCTTGCCACCCATTGGTACCGGAATTCCTTACGGGCCGGTACCAGATTCGTACTTTGGGTCTCCGCAGCAAACTACACATGGTAAAGTTTCATTGCCGGAGATACCGCAACACACTTATGTTCCACCTGTCCCACAAATTGGTTCCTCGCATACCAGTGATAATCTTAAAGATGAACTTGCTAGTATACTTAGAGAATTTGGTTTGGAACCTAAGGGTAGAGCACGTGCATATCAAAAACCATACCCTAAATATTTCGACTTGACACCATATCCTCGTGGTTTTAGAATCCCAGACTTTGTTAAATTTACCGGTGAAGATGGTAGATCCACCTTTGAGCATATAGGACAGTTTTTAGCACAATGTAGTGAGGTTGGTACATCGGATGTTTTTAGGGTAAAATTATTCCCTTTATCTTTGTCCGGTACTGCATTTACTTGGTTTACCTCACTTGCTCCTAATTCTATTTCAACATGGATACAATTGGAACAAAAATTTCATGAGTATTTTTACAGTGGTGAAACTGAACTTAGACTTTTAGATTAAACAATGGTTAAGCAAAAATATAATGAACCTGCTCAGGATTATATAAGGAGGTTTAGAGATGTTAAAAACCGTTTTTTCAGTTTGAACATAGCCGAAAAAGATTTAGCTGATCTTGCTTTTTCGGGATTACTCGCTCATATTAAGGATAAACTAGAAGGACAACACTTTTCAGATGTTAGTCAAGTTTTGCGAAAGGCTTTGGCACGGGAGAATTGAGCTAAAGAAGTTAAACAATTTAGCTGATTTAAAGATAATAATAGAAATAAGGAGAAGGAAAACCACATGGTTAATACTTTAGATTATGATGATAATTCGGCTAGTGAAGATGAAGTTGATATTTGTGTAGCCGAATGGGTACAATCATCTAAGTCCAAACCGTTTGCATCTCCTGCTTTGAAACCCACACCTGCTAGAAGAGAGGAAATTAAATATATTTTTGATGTTAGCAAGTGTGATAAAATATTTGATATGTTGTTGCAAGGAAATCAAATTAGACTAAGAGAAGGTCATGTAATGCCATCTGCGGAAAAATTGGGTAGAAAGGCTTATTGCAAATGGCATAATTCTTTTTCACATGCTACTAATGATTGTAATGTGTTTCGGCGACAGGTGCAATCGGCCATTGAGGACGGACGATTGATATTTACAGAAAGTTCTAAGATGAAGCTCGATACTGATCCGTTTCCCATAAATGTCATTGATTTTCAGAACAAGAAGGTGCTTATTCGGTCAGATTGGACCGAGTCCGCAAGAGGAAAAAATGTCGTGGTTGATGATAATGCTCATCCAAGGATGATCAAGCCAAAAAATCCAGTAGTAGGAGTGTGGAAAGTCAATGGAACAAAGAGACAACCTCCAAGACCAAAGCCAACAGTTAGCATGTTGTTGGAGAAATACACTTCACGCAAAGCCGATAATGTGTTTAATCGGCTCGGAGGTAACAAGCGTCATAGGTCTCCCACTTGACCCGGGGGGCATGAGCGTTGGCGAGGAGATCAGTATAGCCAGCAGCCTCATTTTCCTGTGGCACCGGCATATTGGGGCTGCCCATATCCTATGTATCCTCAATACCCTCCATGGGGTTTCAGTCCGTGGGCACCATATCCTACAGGGCCAGGTTATTTTCAGCCAGATTGGGTTCCACAGAGGCTTCCATTTAGACCATATATGCATGAGAAAAGAGCTCGTTTCAATCAGGAGTTCAGGTCACATGATGCAATTGATGTTCAAGGAAACTCATCGCCGAGTCGCGGTGCAGGTGGCAAGAACTATAATGGTGACCGCAAGCGTATGTGGGTGAAGCGTGTTGAACCCAAGCCAGTTCAAAATTCAGATGGTTTGTTTGCAACTAATGCTCTGAAAGTTGATGAGCATCAGGGCGCTGAAGGTACTGTCCAGAGTACAGAGACAAATAACGTTGATGAGGAACAACTACAACAAACAAGGTCTGATGCTGATTATGATTTGAGGCTTGGGGAAACGACAATGGCGCACGATGGTAGTGGTATGCATCAGCAGCAAGGACATGGTCAGTTTGACAAAGATGCAACGATTGAGTCTAACTTGCAAAACAGCAAAGAGAGTAGTAGCTATGCAGATGTGGTTTCACGTGATGGACCTGGAGCTGTTGCACGTACTGGACTTAAGCATGGACGTTTCAATACTATTGCATCCAAATATAAGAGCGTTCGTGCTGACTTGGGGCCTGATATGCATGCACGTTTAGAAAAACATGATGTACGTCCTAGTACTAGGTCAGCTGGTGTATACGCTGAGAAGCTGTAGGACTTTTGAGACTGGTGGTCCGTCGAATCAGCGTAGGATTTTCTCGGCCGCAGAGTTTGCGCCATTGAGTCCAGTATATCAGTACAGGCCGAGAAGATTTGAAAGCAGCAGGATAATGTCAGTTGCGCCGGGTACTAAACCAGGACCTCGGTGGTGTCCCGGAGGTCTTACACATACGCAGAAGCGACGGGTGCAGCGACTGCGAACATTAGAGATCAGAGAAGAGATAGCTGAGAAGAAGCGCGATGAAATGTTCAACCGTGAAAGACCAATGGTATTTCCGAGCAGGGGCGGAGCTGGAGCTCAAGTTACCCTGATGCACAACTTATTGTAGCAAAAAAAAATCGGGCTGCATTCTACTACATAGAAGTATAGTTTATAGCTTCAAACATAGATAATATGGCATTCTTGAACATAACACACAAATACAAAATAAACTGATATTTAAAAATAAAAATGCCTACAATATTGAAAAAACAGAAGATAAAGTTACTTGGAAACGAAATTCCAAAGTAGATCATCAAAGGAAAGGCTCAATAACCAACGAAATGAAAAGTAGACTTAATTTTCAAATGACATATAGTAGAATGACATAAATTATATTACTCATGTAGCTAAAATATTCATATTACCTTTTACTCTTTATACACCTGATTCTTCAAAGCTATGAAATACTTGACCACTTGATCATTGGTGACTTTTTTCATTTCTTCTTTCTCTACATAACAAATAACATCATCACTCATGATGTCATCATTGAGGCGGATTGCGCAAAAAAGTTTTCACCAGTTTCATGGCTGAAAAGCACCTCTCACTATATTCAAGCTGGCTTCCATAGTCATCAAGCCAATTTGGACTAAATCTTCTCCATTTTCCCCTGAACATTCAGTACAGAAAAGCAATATCGCTTGGCTGGCGAGGACCATTAACCAACTACTTTCTTCTCGCCATTTCTTTCAAATTAGGATGATATTGTTCTATCAATTTTCCCTAGAATGGATCATATTGAATCTCCTCTTTCCAATTCATATCTTCCGGAACATCTTGTGATGATGCTTTTCTTTTGATAAGATACCTGTCCATAATGTACCTATATTTGATAACAAATATTTCAGAATTCATCTAAGAAAAAATATATGTATGGCGTACGTAAACCCTAGACACAGTTATCAGTAGATATCATCTACGATCAGCAATTTTCACAACAAAATTGATGAGAACTTAGGGATTACTCGCGGGAGAAGTTAAATCTACAGAATTGCCGATTCACTAATTAACAGAGAAGATAGAAACGATTGGAGACTGGACCAGAACTACCTCAGCCTACAGGAGAATTAAGGAAGATTGCGATGCGGTTTTACCTGGCCCTTTCGGTGATCGGATCGGACTATCGTCTATCGCCTATGAGCCTATCTGAGCCTTGCCGCCTCGGAGGAGCTGCACCTGCGGCTGCGCGCCTGCCGGCCTACCCTGTATCTGTTCTGTTCCCGATTGGATCGACCGACACGGGGAGTGCTGTACACCGACCTGGTCGGTGTGTACGGCCACCGCACACCCCACCGACCAGGCCGGTTGGTTGGGCCGCGGCCCATTAGTAGTAGGTACTTTTTTTTCTTTTTTTTGCTGTTTCTTTTTTGTTAATATTTTTCTTTTTTAATATCTACTTTTAAAAAAAATATTTTGGAGAACAAAAATTTCAAAATCTGTTCAGATTCGAAAATTTGGAAATTTTAAAAATGTTCAGATTTTGATTTAATTTTTTTCGAAATTTGAACATTTTCGGATATAGATAAAATTTAAATTTGAAAAAATTTAAAATTTTGTAAAATTTATTTTTTCCAAAAAATAACATTCTTAGTTATGAATTTTTTTCGAATTTGAACATTTTTCCAAATTTGAACGCTTTATATATTTGAACGGATTTCAAATTTGAACGAATTTATAATTTGAATATTTTTTGTATTTGAACATTTTTCAAATTTGAACGGATTTCAAATTTGAACATTTTTTGTCTTTAAACGGTATTAAAATTTGAACGTTTCTAAAATTTGAACATTTTTTAAATTTTGAACAGTTTTCAATTTTGAAATTTTTCTGAATTTAAAATATTTTCAAATTTGAACAAAAATAAAAATAAACAAAAAGAAACGAAACGAAAAAAAAAGAAACAAAAAGGAACAGAAAATAAAAAAGGAAAAGAAAAGAAAAGAAAAAAGAAAAGAAAAGAAAAGAAACAGAAACAGAAAACAGAAAAAAGAGGCGAACTGGGCCGACCAGGCCGGCCCATACCGCGCGCGGGGGGTGTGCGGCGCGCGGTAGCGGCCGACCTGGTCGGTGTATAGCATTTGCCACCGACACTGCGTACAAGAAGTCAAGAGATACAGAACGTGCGCGACTGGGCGCGGCGCGCACATGAGGCTTCGTCGGCGTGCTGGAAAGCCCAGGCCCGTGGCGTTGATGCACAGCGCGTGCCCGGCGGCCCACCCTGAGGCACCAGCTTCGGCCCACCCTGATGCACAGGCCCATTCCGATGGCAAGTACTACTAAACTTTTTTTGTACCCTGATGCATGTGCATCAGGTTTGGCCCATTGGGCTCCGCCCCTGTTTCCGAGGATGACTTGGAGAGAGAAGCGCCTCGCGACGGAGGAAAATCAAAATACGGATGATACCGTTGATGATAGAAGTTCAGAAAGTAAAAATGACATGGCTGTTGACAAAAATTCTGAAAGCACAAATGAGGAACCTACTGATGTAGACGACATTGTTGCTGGGTTATGGGCGTGGTGACAGAGATATCATGGCAAGAGCGCATGATAAATGACATGATGCAAAACGGAGGTGACACAAGTGATAGCGAGAGCTCAGAAAATGATGAAGAAATACCTACTGATATGGAGGTTAATATGGTGTTTGCGCTGCCCGCTGAATTTCGTGTGCCCGAAGTTCAGCTTGCAGAACTTATTCTCGGTCCTAAGAATGCTACATTTGAGAAGCCCGAGAGACCCGAGCATCACCTTAAGCCATTATTCATCAGGGGTCATATTGATGGTAAACCAATTGGTCGTATGCTTGTTGATGGTGGTGCCAGTGTTAATATTATGCCTTTTTCGGTGTTTTGTAAACTGGACCGAAAAGAGAGCGAGTTAATGAAGACCAACATGGGACTTAGCGGGTTCTCCGGAGAATTATCAGAGGCTAAGGGTGTTATTTCTATGGAGCTCACGGTCGGAAGCAAAACATTGCCGACTGTGTTTTTTGTGGTTCATGTCAAAGGACGGTATAATATTCTTTTGGGACGCGATTGGATTCATGCAAATTGTTGCATCCCCTCCACTTTACACCAGTGCTTAATTCAGTGGGTTGATGACGATGTGGAAGTGATTGAGGCGGACAATTCAGCTTGTATTGCATTAACGGAGGCGCCGGTTGATTGGCAACACGGTGAGATGCGTTGTTTGACCGGTAGAGATTTATTGGACTATGATTATATTAATGTTGGTAAGGATGGTTTTGTACCTATAAATGCACAGCCGGCTAACATAGCTCGGCTTACTGATTTATCTATATAAATGATGAGTAAAGATGATAGTATTAAGTGGCTGCAAAAACGCACCGAAGAGTATCGTTCCGGAAAGAGCGATATGCATGAGACTATTGAAGATTTTGATGACATGGAGAAGCTTGGACAAGGATTCTCATCGGCTGATCCACTTGAAGCAATAGATATTGGCGATGGAAGTATTCCAAGGCCAACATTTATCAATGCTAACATGGAAGCCGATCAGAAAAGCAAGGTATGTGCGTTACTTAAAGAATTTGTTGATTGCTTTGCTTGGAATTATACCGAGATGCCTGGTTTGAGTAGGGATTTAGTTGAGCATAGATTACCTATTAAATCTGGTTTTAGGCCGCATAAGCAACCTCGAAGAAATTTTAATTCTGATATATATGACCGCATCAAAGAGGAGATTGATCGGTTAATAAAAGCTGGGTTTATTCGGCCATGTAGATATGCAGATTGGATTTCTAATATTGTTCCCGTTGAAAAGAAAAATACCGGTAAGATTAGAATTTGTATAGATTTTAGAGATTTGAATAAAGCTACTCCTAAAGATGAATATCCAATGCCTATTGTTGATATGCTTATTAATGATGCTTCGGGACATAGAGTAATTAGCTTTTTAGATGGTAATGCTGGTTATAATCAAATATTTATGGCCGAACAAGATATGTCTAAGACAGCTTTTCGTTGCCCTGGTTTTGTTGGTTTATTTGAGTGGGTTGTTATGACATTTGGGTTAAAGAAAGTTGGTGCTACATACCAGCGTGCTATGAATTTAATTTTCCATGATCTTTTAGGCATTGTTTTAGAAGTGTACATTGATGATATAGTTGTTAAATCGGATGAGTTTGATCATCATTTAGCCGATTTACGTTTAGTTGTTAGAATGCGTCGGTATGGTTTAAAAATGAACCCACTCAAATGTGCTTTTGGCGTGTCGGCTGGAAAGTTTTTAGGTTTTATTATTCATGAACAAGGAATATAGATTGATCCTGTAAAGGTAGAGTCAATTAAAAAGCTGGAGGAGCCGACATGTAAAAAAGATGTGCAAAAGTTGTTAGGAAAGATTAACTACTTGAGACGATTCATATCTAACCTTGCAGGAAAAATTGAATCGTTTGTTCCTTTACTTCGGCTAAAATATGAAGCCGAATTTACTTGGGGGGCAGTACAGCGAGAGGCTTTCAATAATATAAAGAGATACTTGTCAAGTCCTCCGGTATTGCGAGCGCCCAAGTCTGGTGTGCCGTTCAGATTATATATTGTTGCACAAGATACAGTGATCGGCACGGTGTTGGCGCAAGAAGATGGCGGAATGAGTACATCATTGCATATCTAAATCGCCGTTTGCTTGACACCGAGACTCGGTACGTGTTTATTGAAAAGTTATGTTTGTCTTTATATTATGCGTGTACCAAGTTTCGGCCTTATCTACTTTCTAGTTCATGTGTGGTAGCTTGCCAAGCCGATGTGATTAAATATATGTTAGAAAAACCAATTCTTAGTGGTAGGATTGGAAAGTGGACTTATGCACTAATAGAGTATGATTTAGCATATGAATCGCTGTGTGTCATGAGAGGTCAGGTTATCGCTGATTTTATTGTTGACCACAGGGTTAAGGATGAATAAGATATAAATTGTGTTAGTATTAGTCCCTGGAAACTTTATTTTGATGGATCGGTTTGTAGAGAAGGACAAGGCATCGGTAATGTTTTAATTTCACCTAACAATGTCATTTATGAAACATCGGTCCGTCTAGAATATTTTTGCACTAATAATCGAACTGAATATGAGGCTTTGTTATTTGGCTTGCAAAGTTTAGTGGACATGGGTGTGAGGGACATAGATGCTTATGGAGATTCGCTTCTAGTAGTACAATAAATAACAGGCGAATTTCAATGCTTTGATGAATTACTAAATAGCTACTTAGACCGATGTTTAGACATAATTAAGTCTCTAGATACATTTACTATCCATCATATACGTAGAGAAGAAAATTCTAGAGCCAATTATTTAGCACAGCAAGCATCTTGTTATATTGTTACCAGTGGGAGATTTCTCGTACTAGAGGCACCAACGTTAGATGTTGCTGCAACTAAGACTGATCTATTAGCTATTGAATCAGTATATGGTACAATTGTTTGTAGTTCGGTACAGGAAGGAATAATGCAGGCCAATGAGAATTCGGTGCAGGTGCCACAGATGACCGAATTAGAAAATAATTTACAATCTGAGGATTGGAGGGTTCCGTTAATCAATTATTTAAAAGATCCAAGTCAGACAAGGGATAGGAAAATTCGGCGACAAGCTTTGAAATATACTTTGCTAAATGATGAATTATATCGCCGAACAATAGATGGGCTATTCTTAAAATGTTTGAATTCTGATGAGTCTAAGATAGCTATGGGTGAAGTGCATGAAGGAATATGCGGTACACATCAGTCGGCTCATAAGATGCGATGGTTATTAAAAAGAGCGGGTTTTTATTGGCCGACTTTGTTAGAAGACTGTTTCCGGTATTCTAAGGGGTGCGAAGCATGTCAAAAATTTGGGAACATACAGTTAGCGCCCGCGGCTATGCTGAATCCTATAATTAAGCCATGGCCATTTAGAGGACGGGGTTTAGATTTTATTGGTAAAATACATCCTGCTTCTTCTAAGAGGCATTGCTTCGTCCTAGTAGCAACGGACTATTTTACTAAATGGACAGAAGCGGTTCCCTTAAGAAATATGACTCATAGAGAGGTTATAAGTTTTTTCTTAGAGCATATTATTCATAGATTCGGTATTCCCCAAACTTTAACTACTGATCAAGGTTCTTCTTTTATGTCTCATCAATTCCATGAGTTTGCCGAATCATTTGGAATTAAGCTGTTGAATTCGTCGCCTTATTATGCCCAAGCTAATGGACATGCCGAATCTAGCAATAAAACTTTGATCAAACTTATAAGGAAAAAGATTGAGGAGCATCCGAAAAAATGGCATGAGGTGCTTTCGGAAGCTTTATGGGCTCATCGGATATCTAAGCATGGAGCAACTCAAGTGACACCGTATGAGCTAGTATATGGCCAGGAGGCAGTTTTGCCTGTGGAGGTTAATTTACAAGCTCTTAGAGTAGCCAGACAAAATGATTTGTCGGCTGTAGATTATACTAACCTGATGATGGACAGAATAGATGATGTTTCAGAAGAGAGACTAAAAGCCTTACGAGAGATTGAGAAAGAAAAATTAAGAGTAGCTAAGGCCTATAATAAAAAGGTGAAAGAGAAATCGTTTCAAATAGGAGACTTAGTATGGAAAACGATTTTACCAATTGGGACTAAAGATAGAAAATTCGGCAAATGGTCGCCGAGTTGGGAAGGTCCATATAGAATTATACAGATTGTTCCTGGAAATTCATATTTTGTACAATGTTTACAGGGAGGGAAATTGCCAAAATCTCTCAATGGAAGGTACTTGAAAAAATATTATCCAAGCATGTGGCAAGAAGCTTGAAGACATAATGGCCGATACATTCTTACAAGTATCGCCCTAAGCAAAATTTGGCTGATATGATATATGATATATCGCCCTAAGAAAATTTGGCCGATGTGATATTTGTACATCGCCCTAAGAAATTATATGGATGGTGAAGCAATCAATATCACCCTAAGGTACTGTGTTGTTATAGTGTTTTTGATAAATACAATTATACCAAAAACAGGGGGGGCATGTGTTGAATACATAATTTGGCTACAATATAGGCCAAATTAATATAGGGATTTCTATTTTCGTGCCCTCGGTTCCTTAGTTGTGCTCAGTTTTCCCCAGCTCCTTAGTTTTTCCTCAGTTTTCCCCAAGTGCTTGTTTGAAACCCGCAGAAGGCAGCTCAGACGGCAGGATTCCCGTTAAGTTGATCGCTCCGTGCTGACGTGTGGGGCCGCGTCGTGTGGGCCCGCGTCGCGTGGGGCTGGTAGAAAGGGACCGCGTGGGACAGGACGAGATAGCGTTTGGTTGCATGTGAGCAGGAGCTGGGTTTTGTCTCTCTCGGCCATTGACATTTCTCTTTTTAAGAGTACCTTTTCTGCCTCCTTCTCTCTGCCTTTTTTCACCTAATTAGTATCAAATCTAGAGAAGCTTGCATTTCTGTCTTTCTTCAATTATTATTTGTGCCTTTTGGCCCTCGTTGTTTGCCCAATATGGCAGCAAATCTAGTAGGGAGCCCAATCTAGTACTCCATCCGGTCCATATGTATGTAGTTAAATCTAGAAGCAAATCTACAGGGAATGTACGATAAATTCACAAGGTCATATAGTAGAATAGGGATAGATAATATAGATAATAAGCTCGCATTCAGCAGCCAAACATAGTAGGGTTCGAGGTTCTTCACGGAAGTACGAGCACCATCATACTAACAACATAACAACGAGGGATCCCTAGCTAACAACAAAGGGATCCCAACAACAAAATGGAGGAGGCAGCAGCAGCACACGTCCAGGACTCCGCCTACCCCATCTGCCTCTGCCTCCACTTGTTGCTCCCCTTGGGAGCCTTGGGCTTGAGCGGAGGCATGCGCCCGCCGGAGATCTCCACCCGCTGGATGTTGCGGAGGTGCATGCCGAGCGCCAAGTGCTTGGCGCGGAAGGAGTTGGGGTTCACCGACGCGCCGACCTTGGGGTTGGTGTGGCCGATGTTCTCGGCATGCGTGAGGACGCAGTTGAAGTCAGTGCCGCCGAGCCTCCTAGTGCAGAAGGGGCACTTGTAGACACCCTTGGCGACGTCGAGGTAGGAGACGTACTGGCCGACCTGCAGCCTCCGCAGCACCTGGCGAGTCTTGACATCATGGTGCTCGTCGTCGCTGCCGACGTCGCTGCCAGACAGCTGATCCATATCAAACGGGAATTTATTAGTGAATGAGTTGCAAACGTGCATGATAACAAAGTTAGGAAAAACAGAGGCAGCCTCGGTTAGAGTGGACACGATTATATGTCTACAGGGACGGTGTAAGCGAACCAAAGCTCATGCACAACAGATTTGTACACGAAATGGTTCGCTGAACCCTCCCTGTAAAAATATGTGCCCACCGATTCATCATAGGCAAAGAAACAGATTCCGGATCCGAACTTGAACACATCCCAGATTATTTGCAAAATTAAACGGTTGATATCTTTTGATTCGTGCATAAAATAACTGATTGAGATCCTATGATTACTTGCATAAATTAACTAATTGAGATCCCATTATTACTTGCATAAATTAACCGAACGACCGAACCCCAAATCTTAAACGAAATCAAGGAGGGATCAAAGCAAAATGGAATAAAATCGGCGCAAATATTAGCCCAATACTCATCCATCCACGAGATCCATCTACACCAGCACAAATAGGGTTCAAAAAGGAATGGGGAACAAAAAAGGAAGCAAACCGTAGTTACCTCGTTCCATGGGTCCTCTATGGAGGTGTCTTAGCGGTTCGGGGGCGGGACGTACGGCACCGGCTCATAGGGGTCCCATCCTGGCGGGATCTGACCGCGACCGGCGGCAGCAGCCTCCGATGCACCGGTGGAGGCGGCGGCGACGTCCGTTGAGGGGACGGCGTCGAAGAGGGAGGCGTCGCGCTTGGAGCCAACGGCGCCGTGGACGATGGGATTGGCATTCTCCTTGTCCATCTCGCCGGCAGAGGAGAGGGAGAGGGAGAGGGTTTTTGCTTTGGAGAAGATGATGGGACGTGAGAGAGGCGGCGTTGCGTAGGCGAGTGAGAGTGACAGAGATAGTGGGAGGAGGCGTCTATAAAGGCAAGGGGTGGTTAATGCGGCCCGCGTCCTACGCGTCCACCGCTGCACGTCTGCACGTCTTGGACTTCTGCAATGCGCCACGCGTCCACGATCGCACGTCTTCGATTTCTGCACCGCGACCGGAGTCTACGCGTCAACAATTGCACGTCTTTCATTTCTGCACCGCAACACGCGTCCTCGAGTCTAACCCTGGAAATTTAGATATACTCAGGTATAACCTCGAGCATTATACTAGCATTTTTTGTGTGCTCAGTTTTCCCCTTGAGTGCTAATATCGGCTAGTGCAATATGCTCGGTTTTACCCTCAAGTAGCTGGTCAACGGACAGTCAACAAATGAGATTAACTAGTTAAATGAGTCATTTAATGTGCAAAAATTCCGAAAAATAGTGGCACATACTCATGGAGTCTTTACCACAAATTGCCGAGTTCTCAAAACATAGATAAGTCATAGATAAATCAAGTTTTACCACAAATTGCCACTTCTCAAAGGCCTTCTCAAATCACCTAGTAGCTATGAAGGTGCATGGTTTTCCACAATAAGCCCTTCCCAAAACAGCTTTCCCCAAAACATACTTTGTCTAAATGAGGCCACAATTCTCACACTCATGTATATTTGTATTGCAAATAGTTTGAGATAGGTCAAGATGGGTTTTATTGTACAAAACACGCATTTTCCATTTTTTAAATCTCATATTTGAATCCCTTAGTCTCGTTTATTACATAGGTGCCCTTGGTTTCTTGATACTACTCAGCTTTGCCCTCTCCCTCCACAAATTCTCTCACACGTGCAACAATGCCCCGATTGGTCTAGCCCATGTCACGCGGATCGTGCCCGCCGACCGTTGATCGTATGATCTAACGGGCAGGATAACCCCTCTCTCTCTCTCTCTGTCGGCGGTTACCTTCCACTCTCTAAGTATGCTAAAGGGCGGTTTTCTCGTATTTATTTTCACGCGCTAAAAATTATGAACTCTTTTAGGCATTACTTTTCACGCAAAAAATGATAAACCATCACCGATTTGTTGTAGCCATAAATTTTCACGCAAAAAATGATAAACCGTCACCGATTTGTTGTAGCCATTAATTTTCACGAAAATCCCAAATGATAAACCATCACCGATTTGTTGTAGCCATTAATTTTCACGCAAAAAATGATAAACCATCACCGATTTGTTGTATCCATTACTTTTCACGCAAAAAATGATAGACCATCACCGATTTCTTGTAGCCATTACTATTCACGGTAGCCTAACTTGTTACAAAAGCTGGTTTCAGTGAGACCTAACCAAATTTGGCATACATTATGCCATATCTATAAGGGAATAACAACAAGGAATATCTAAAAGCGAAAGTTTCACAAAATTTGAAATTTATGGCGAAAATGATGCCATACATGATGCTTGTTTTTCGAGGTTTTGACCCGAAAATCAATTGGATATTATAAAGGGAAATAAAAAGTTCGAAAAATATAAAAACGAAACAATCTATATATCTATGTATAGAAGATCAGCCGTATGAAATTTGAGGTCATTTAGAGGAGGTAGAATAAATCACCTTGTTAGAAAAGTCTGGTTTCGGTGGAGACGAAACGGCATGCGTTTAAGTATAGTGATTTTTTCGAACATCTCCAAATGATCCCAAATTTGCCATACATGATGCCATACGTGTAACAACAAGGAACCCTATCTAAAAAGTGTCAAAAAAGTTTGCCCAACCGTATAGCTCTATCAAAAAGAACCTCACCATGGCGCTAGTATAATTTTGGGCTTAGTTACAAACTTTCGTTACCTAACCTTCAACACGAAACTTGTTTCAAATCACTTTTGGCGTACAGGAAACAAATCCCTCCTTGATTCGAGCACCACAGCCTCCAAACTTTGCCGATGCCGATATCGGCATGGTCAGAACGGCTATGCTCGACGCCACTGCTAGGTCACCGTCGGGATGCACCCTCAATCCCGTCCCCTCATTCGATCACTGACACACCAGAGATACCGCCGAGGTCAATGCCAAACGTACATGCTGATGCCAATGCCAACATGCATCCACGCCGATGTGGGCACGGCCACGCCGCCCTGCTATGCTGGACGCCACAGACCACCGCGAGGTCTTTCCCTTCGCCACCACACTCTTCTAGCACCCATCTATACACGCCAGAAAGGAGAGACACTAGTTTTCTCTACATTGCTCGCGTTCGTGTCGGACACGGTCAGTCAAAGTTTTGAGGTAGTCGTCGATGTCGTCGACCATTTCTTCTCTTCTTTGCATGGTTAAACGCGTCTAGTTCATATCTATCTAATGCGCCCTGGTCTCGCCTCATGCGGTTCTTTGTGGACGTCGATCTCATCTCGGCACCCCGCGAGGCCACCTCCTCCGTGCCATCACCGTAGAGCTCCGTTTAAAAATCTATTCCTACCCGTGTATTGCCCCTTATATCAGCGCCATGGCCCACTTGTCATTCAATATACCGAAGCCCCACTCGTGCGTGTTTTGGTCGGGATACAGGCGATGCTTACGATCAAACAAAGATGGATGGTCTGACGTGTCTTTGCGGGCTCTACGTGGCCCCACTAGTCAGAAGATAACGGTCAACCGTCGGGCAACCGGCCGTTACAGCATCTGTGATGGTTTCAGCCAAGGTCTTGGGGGAAACTGAGGAAAAACTAAGGAGCTGGGGAAAACTGAGCACAACTAAGGAACGGAGGGCACGAAAATAGAAATCCCATTAATATAATCCTTGACTGAGCTAATTAGTTCATATATTGTTGAGGATTTGCAGCATGATCGTTGGGTTCAGATGTAAAGTTGAGATTTTGCAGTATGTGAGATATCTTAGTACTACCAAGGACATGTCCTGGCCGGATTCAGGGATATATGGAGCTACAATCCGATACACGGGACAGGTCCCAACTCGCTTGAGGTGCCAAGACGTGGATGTTGCAAAATCTGGCGCTGATACTGGACACAAGCATTGAGCTGATTCTGATGTGCAAATCAGTCAAGAGGAAGCTGCCTAAGACGAAGTGGTGCTTCGATGCCTGATGGAAATTTGCAATCGGTAATTGCATGCAGGATCCTGATTAGTGGTGGTCATTGGTAACGTTGCCGGATAGTTTAATATTTTTCTGTGAGCCTGTTATCACCAGAGTTTGACCGGATCAGAGGTGGGCCGCGATTGAAGATGGACTTGAAGAATATACATGGAAGAAATACATGAATCGGCCTTGTATACAAAGTTTGGGCTAGTTTGCCCGTGTATCTGTACCATAGTAGGAAACGTGTCGGTTAGATGGAGTTTGGGCTCGTGCCCGGTTGGGATTATTCCCACGTTAGAAAGTCTACGGACTATAAATATGTATCTAGGGTTTATGAAATAAACAACAATCACGTTCACCACAAACCAATCTAGGCGCATCGCCAACTCCCTTGTCTCGAAGGGTTTCTTCCGGGTAAGCACCATGCTGCCTAGATCGCATCTTGCGATCTAGGCGAGCACACGTTTATTCGTCGTTCATGCGTTGCTCGTCGCTGAAGCCTTTTTGATGGCGAGCAACGTAGTTATCATAGATGTTTTAGGGTTAGCATTGTTCATCGTATCATATGCTATCATCGTGCGACCCTTAGGCATCTAGCCGCCCTTACACCTATCTTGGGTGTAAGGGCGGCACCCCGCTTGATCATTGTTTAGTAGATCCGATCCGTTATGATTGCTCCTTGTTCTTCAAGGATTAGTTTAATATCTGCATGGTTAGGCCTTACAAACGGGTTGAAGGATCCAGTGGCGCGTAGGGTGTAGTTTGCTAGCCCTAGACAGGATGTTCCGAGGATCAACTTCGTGTTGGTTTTTAGGCCTTGTCTATGGTCGGTTTACGATCACCGTGCGTGGCCGCCAGGCTCAATCACGAGTAGGATGTTCCGATTATGCGGTGAAAACCCTAAATCGTAGTAGGTCGTTTTAGCTTTATTTTGATCAAGCGGGACCACCATCCGATCGTACACCTCGTACGTATCATGGGTGGATCGGCTCCTTGAGCCGATTCACGGCACAACCTGAGAGCCGATCGAGGCTCGTATTTAATCTTTACGTGTATGCCATGCAGGAAACTAAGCGAGGCACATCCAACACCTTCCCGACCGGGTATAGGTCGGGTGGCACGCCCTTGCACCGAGCATCGGACGTGCGTGCCGAGGCTTTGCGGGCTATCGCTCGGAGGGACCAGGGCCGGCCGCAGTCCACGGGAGCCTCCCGGCTCTACGGTGTTGCCCGTCGCTGCCCGCCGGTGGGTTCTCGACCGCAACACATTTCGGCACGCCCGGTGGGACCATCTTCGACATCAACCGCATCGCCATCTACATCCGAGATGGCGGAAGGCACTCCGATCAAGTACGAGGATCCGACCGACGAGCTCAAGAAGAAGCATGACGAGATCAAAGCGAGTCCTCGAAGCCGACCTCATCGGCTCTTTTCACAGAACCCGCTCACATGGCATCGGGTGGAAAGGGTTCTCACCTGAGCGCGCTCGATGGAGTGGACCTGTCCACCCCGTCGGAAGAACGCATCGGGTCGCCGCATCGGGAGATTAACTTCATGGTGGCTCATTCGCTACACCGCCATTCCGAGAGCCTGGTGAACACTTTGGAGCGTGTCGCTCCGCGCGTGATCCGAGAAATCATGAGCCATCGGTATTCTCCGTCGGGACCAGCTGCGGGGACTCACCAAGGAGAGATGCCACTCCAGTCCCGTCCACCGCTGCCGTTCGCGTTGGCAGCACCAGAAGTGCTGAGTTCATCGGCATACGTCGTCTACAAGATCGGTGGTGACCCTAGTGACTACCAATTCTTGCATGAGGCGCCTAAGGAGATCCCTCACGGATACACGTGCGCATATGTGCCAGACTGCAGTAACTGGGCACTCTCGAACCAGGCTGCAACAGCAGGGACTTCCGGAACAGCAGGAGGAACTTCGGGAACAGATCTTGAGAAGCAGACGTGGCTAGCTAAGTATGCCACTCCGACAAACCTCCGGAGCTCAGCTCCTGCAGTTGGCTCAGAGCTGGAAAAGCAAGCATGGCTGGCTAAGTATGCCACCCCGGCGAATCTTCGGAGTTCGACGCTGCCGGCCATCACCGCGGATCAGATCTGTACAATCTCGAAAGACCGGTTCGGCATGATGCCGAAAAGGAGGACAATCGGCTATTCCAAGCCGTACCCCAACGAGTACGAGTTGATCCCGCTACCACCCAAATATCGGCTCCCTGATTTCACCAAGTTTAATGGATCGGATGGTTCCGGCTCCATCGAGCATGTGAGCCGATATTTGGCACAGCCGGGCACGATCTCATCATCGGACGAGCTGCGTGTGAGGTTCTTCGCACGGTCCCTCACATGATCGGCTTTCGGGTGGTACACATCGCTGCCACCGGATTCAATCCGGACTTGGAAGCGAGTTGGAAGAGCGGTTCCACGTGCGGTATCACTCAGAGGCTTCCGAGGCTGGCATTGCCGATCTAGCACAAGTACGACGAAGCGCGGGGAAACGGTGTCGGAATACGTCCGGCGCTTCGGGACCGTTAGGAACCGATGCTATTCGGTTCATGTGAGTGAAAAGAAGCGATCGAGTTGGCGGTGGTGGGTCTCTCATCATCGATCAAGGACGTGGCCTCCCAAGCGAGACTACCCTTCACCGGCGCACATGGTGCGAAGGCTGTCGGCATATGAACGGCGCCACCCGGATGTTTACCGGGATAAATTCAAGCGTGCGGTGGTCCTGGTTGAGGCGGATGAAGATGAAGGTGCTTGCGGGAGATCAAGAGGTAGCAGTGGCTGAATGGACTCGGGGGGCATGCCCCGTGTCCTGTAAATGGGTTAAGCCACAAGGTCCTCCAAAAGGGTTTGACTTCGACGTGACCAAAGCTGAGCAGATTTTCGACCTCTTACTCAAGGAGAAGCAGCTAAAGTTACCCGAAGGCCACAAGATCCCCACGGCGCAGGAGCTGAACGGAAAGCCATGCTGCAAGTGGCATAACACGTTCACCCACGCCACCAACGGCTGCAGGGTGTGGCGTCGGCAGGTCCAAATGGCGATAGAACAAGGGCGTCTAATTTTCAGCCGGTACGCCATGAAGGTCGACACACACCCCTTCCCCGCCGTTAACATGGTGGAGTGCACTTACCATGGAGGGTGCCGACCAGGAGTCTCGTGCAATATCAACATGGTAGGACCCGGGCACCACTGCGGTAAGGACGGAGATGAGGGCAGCTGCTCTCATAGCAAGGACACGAGAGGAAGACGCTCCACGCGATCGGCTCCGTCACGATGGCGAGCGCTACATCACGAGAGGAGAAGTGAGGAACGTAAGATATCAGCGACCTCTCTCTGATCACCTCCTCAACAAGTATGTGGGTCAATATGACCAACGCCGGCGATACAACGACGAGGATGAAAGAGATCGTCTGGCTAGGGACGCCAGGAGACATCGTCGGCATGATCGCGACGAGGAGAGATATGAGCGCCACGCCAAGGAAAAGTCGAGAGAGCAAGACGACGTGGATAGGCACTCGGGACTGCCCTTTCTTCGGTACACTGCCGGGATTTAGGAATGAGCCGATTGCCTACAATCGGCAAGCTGCCAGAATGTAGACAAAGAAGAAGGATGCAGCTAACGTGTCCGTGTTCAAACGTCTAGGGCCTCTCCCGCCTCGGAACAAGCACGCTGAGTCCGCTCGGGTAGAAGATCTCGAGGAACTAGAGGACGATGATGAAGAAGACAAGTATCATCGGCCAAGGTGGTGCCCTGATGGGCTCAGCCATCCCAAAAGCGTAGGGTTCAGCGACTGCGTGGGTTGGAGGAAGCCGAAAGGTTATACCTGCACACGTTGAGGAAGGCGCGGCCTGATTTGGCCGCTAAAATTCAGCGAACCCTGGACGAAGAAGGTCGGCCACAAGGGAAAGAGTGGCGCCCCAGACAAAAGAAAGCCGATGATGAGACATCGGCTGGCACAAACATGGTGTTCATCCTTCCAACGGAGTTTAGTGTTCCAGGATTAGACGAAGCACCCGTGGCACAACTTGATCTGCGGCCCACGGCCGGTCATCTTTGAGAAGCCACGAGAAAGAAGGTACGGGCATCCGAAGGCCCCGTACTTGCGAGGTTACATCAATGGGCAGCCTCGTCAACAAGATGCTTGGTGGACACCGGAGCGGCGATCAACATCATGCCATACTCCATGCTACGTCGGTTGGGACGCTCTAGCTCGGATCTGATCAAGACCAATGTGACATCGAGCGATTTCAACGGCCAAGCATACGACGCACAAGGTGTTCTCGAACGTGGATCCGACCGTAGGAAGGAAAACCGTCCCTACGACGTTCTTTATTGTCGACAAGCAAGAGCACCTATGCTGTCCTACTAGGGAGAGATTGGATCCACGCCAATCGTTGCATTCCATCCACGATGCACCAATGCCTAATACAGTGGGATGGAAATGAAGTAGAAGTCGTCCACGCAGATGATTCAGCCGAGATTTCAACGGCTGGCATGAACGTTTGGGAGACATCAGGCCAAGAGCCACTCTCAGGCATCAATTTGGACAACTGCGAGCGCATCGACGTGACAAAGGACGGGGTTAGGCTGGTTTTATCCACCGACCTGACCGTGTAACAAAGCAACATCTATGGACAAACGTGGCGATGCCGATCCATGTGATCGGCCCCAAGGATCTATGGAGGAACATTGAAAAACCTTCATTGAGTAATTCAATCAACATGGAGGCCGATTCCAGCAATCGGCCAAAATTATCTTCGCCATGCATTCTGCCTAGGTTCAACATCGATCTAATGGGCAATGGGTTTACGTCGGCTGATGAGTTGGAAGAACTCAACACTGGTCCTAACCGAGCCGACGTTCACATGTAGTGCCTTGGCTAACCACAGAGCCGATTTCAGCAGATACCTGGCAGAATCGGCTCGGGGGGCACCTAATCGGATGAACATGTGCGATACATGTGCAGTGAAACATTGGGGGCCGATAGAAAGATCGGCCCGTAAAAAAAAAATTGCATGATATACAGCCAATGCACGGACATCGGCTTTAGAGTTAAGGAACAAAGCCGATGCACGGCCATCGACTCTAGCACAAATTTCATGGGATCTACCAGTTGCGTGTTCGAGACACAAGGACCTCCAACTCTGTGTCAGAGGAGTTTTGTTTCTAAGCCGTTGTGTGGTCATCTGCAATATCGGCTTTCAACGGAAGAAAGGTGATCGGCTGTGGCTGGCTCCGCGTGGTAGCTTTCTCAGGAGTGATCGAGCTCAGGTCCATTTGTCTGAATTGCGTGTCCTCATCTCTGTTTTCGCCTTGACTGAGGCTCGGGGGGCAGCTGACCTGGTAGATGCTCTGTTTTCAGAAGCCGATTGGAGTGTCATCGGCTGGTCCTGCGTCGCAATCTTCTTCAAAAGATGGAGAGTTCTTGCAAAAAAGGGATCCATCATCACCGATAGGGAGTCGGCTCTGGGCTATCTGGTTGCTCCAAAGAAACAGAGCAGGGTTATGAAGTATCGCTGGGAAGATTTGCGAGCAGGTGATAGCTGTTCTGCAGGAGTATCGGCTTCAGCGTCAAGTCGTTTCAGCAGCGGTTCTAGGGCTCTCTTGAAGGCATTGGTCTTCCACATTGTCCACCAGAGCTCGAAGTCATCGGTCGAAAACATGAAGGGCGGATTAGGAGGGACCGATGCGTTGCCATCGGTTCATTAAGCATTGGCTAAGTGGACAATCGGCAAAGTCAGTATGAGGTGAAATCGGCAAAATCAAATTGGGGAAATTCTTCATTGATAAACGAGATTTCTTACATAAAGAGCTGATTGCTCTCAAAAGGAAGTACTAAGGGGATACATTGCCCCATCTACTACTGCTGATCCTATGCTAAGGGTCCTATCTACGGGCCGTCGCTGCCCTCGTCGTAGCCACTGTCGGCGCTACTCCCGGCGGGCTCGTCGTCGCTGCTGTAGCGGCCGCCGGCCGGACCCTCGTTGTCCTCGTCCTCCTCGTCAGCGTCGTCGTCGTCGCTGTCGAAGTCGCTGAGGTTCCCCGGCCAGGGGCAGAAGCGCTTGGCCGGCGGTTCGTCGGAGGAGGTGTCATCCTCCTCCTCCTCCTCCTCCTCCTCCTCTTCCTCCTCCTCCTCCTCGGAGAGGGTGAAGTCATCACAGGAGAAGCGATCGTCATCGCTCTCCTCCTCCGTCTCCCCGTCGGCGAGGAAGCGGAGGTCACTTTCCCCATCGGTCGAGGACTTGTCGTCCTCTGACCAGTTGGAGAAGTCATGGCTGGGCTCATCCCCGGCTTCGACTTTAGAGTCAAGGAACAAAGCCGATGCACGGACATCGACTTTAGAGTTAAGGAACAAAGCCGATGCACGGCCATCGACTCTAGCACAAATTTCATGGGATCTACCAGTTGCGTGTTCGAGACACAAGGACCTCCAACTCCGTGTCAGAGGAGTTTTGTTTCTAAGCCGTTGTGTGGTCATCTGCAATATCGGCTTTCAACGGAAGAAAGGTGATCGACTCTGGCTGGCTCCGCGTGGTAGCTTTCTCAGGAGTGATCGAGCTCAGGTCCATTTGTCTGAATTGCGTGTCCTCATCTCTATTTTCGCCTTGACTGAGGCTCGGGGGGCAGCTGACCTGGTAGATGCTCTGTTTTTAGAAGCCGATTGGAGTGTCATCGGCTGGTCCTGCGTCGCAATCTTCTTCAAAAGATGGAGAGTTCTTGCAAAAAAGGGATCCATCATCACCGATAGGGAGTCGGCTCTGGGCTATCTGGTTGCTCCAAAGAAACAGAGCAGGGTTATGAAGTATCGCTGGGAAGATTTGCGAGCAGGTGATAGCTGTTCTGCAGGAGTATCGGCTTCAGCGTCAAGTCGTTTCAGCAGCGGTTCTAGGGCTCTCTTGAAGGCATTGGTCTTCCACATTGTCCACCAGAGCTCGAAGTCATCGGTCGAAAACATGAAGGGCGGATTAGGAGGGACCGATGCGTTGCCATCGGTTCATTAAGCATTGGCTAAGTGGACAATCGGCAAAGTCAGTATGAGGGGAAATCGGCAAAATCAAATTGGGGAAATTCTTCATTGATAAACGAGATTTCTTACATAAAGAGCTGATTGCTCTCAAAAGGAAGTACTAAGGGGATACATTGCCCCATCTACTACTGCTGATCCTATGCTAAGGGTCCTATCTACGGGCCGTCGCTGCCCTCGTCGTCGCCGTCGTCGCCGCTGTCGGCGCTACTCCCGGCGGGCTCGTCGTCGCTGCTGTAGCGGCCACCGGCAGGACCCTCGTTGTCCTCGTCCTCCTCGTCAGCGTTGTCGTCGTCGCTGTCGAAGTCGCTGAGGTTCCCCGTCCAGGGGCAGAAGCGCTTGGCCGGCGGTTCGTCGGAGGAGGTGTTATCCTCCTCCTCCTCCTCCTCCTCCTCCTCCTCCTCGGAGAGGGTGAAGTAATCACAGGAGAAGCGATCGTCATCGCTCTCCTCCTCCGTCTCCCCGTCGGCGAGGAAGCGGAGGTCACTTTCCCCATCGGTCGAGGACTTGTCGTCCTCTGACCAGTTGGAGAAGTCGTGGCTGGGCTCATCCCCGGCTTCGATGGCGCGGCGGATGTTGGCCGCGTGGGCCTCCTTCGGGTCCCACTCCGGCGTCGGCTCGCGGGAGGAGGAGGATTCGGAAAGACCCGATGAGGCGGAGGAAGAAGAAGACATGGTGGCGCAGGAGGGCTTTTGGAGTGCTAATGCGAAGAGGATGAAGAAGCAAACTGTTTGGAACGGTTAAATAAAAGGGATATAGTGGAGATTCAATGCCACAGCAGTTTCCGAGGAAGTGGTGCCCAATAGAAAAAAAAATTGCCAGGTCACGCGGAGAAGTGGAGGAGGCAAGGCACCATGATGAAGGATACTGCGGCGGTTCTGCTCTGCCACGACATGACCCGACGAAGAAAAAACAGAGTGATTTTGGAATTGTCATTTCCAAAACCAGGGGGGCATGTGTTATCACCAGAGTTTGACCGGATCAGAGGTGGGCCGCGATTGAAGATGGACTTGAAGAATATACATGGAAGAAATACATGAATCGGCCTTGTATACAAAGTTTGGGCTAGTTTGCCCGTGTATCTGTACCATAGTAGGAAACGTGTCGGTTAGATGGAGTTTGGGCTCGTGCCCGGTTGGGATTATTCCCACGTTAGAAAGACTACGGACTATAAATATGTATCTAGGGTTTATGAAATAAACAACAATCACGTTCACCACAAACCAATCTAGGCGCATCGCCAACTCCCTTGTCTCGAAGGGTTTCTTCCGGGTAAGCACCATGCTGCCTATATCGCATCTTGCGATCTAGGCAGCACACGTTTATTCGTCGTTCATGCGTTGCTCGTGCTGAAGCCTTTTTGATGGCGAGCAACGTAGTTATCATAGATGTTTTAGGGTTAGCATTGTTCATCGTATCATATGCTATCATCGTGCGACCCTTAGGCATCTAGCCGCCCTTACACCTATCTTGGGTGTAAGGGCGGCACCCCGCTTGATCATTGTTTAGTAGATCCGATCCGTTATGATTGCTCCTTGTTCTTCAAGGATTAGTTTAATATCCGCATGGTTAGGCCTTACAAACGGGTTGAAGGATCCAAGTGGCGCGTAGGGTGTAGTTTGCTAGCCCTAGACAGGATGTTCCGAGGATCAACTTCGCGTTGGTTTTTAGGCCTTGTCTAGGGTCGGTTTACGATCACCGTGCGTGGCCGCCAGAGCTCAATCACGAGTAGGATGTTCCGATTATGCGGTGAAAACCCTAAATCGTAGTAGGTCGTTTTAGCTTTATTTTGATCAAGCAGGACCACCATCCGATCGTACACCTCGTACGTATCATGGGTGGATCGGCTCCTTGAGCCGATTCACGGACAACCCGAGAGCCGATCGAGGCTCGTATTTAATGTTTACGTGTATGCCATGCAGGAAACTAAGCGAGGCACATCCAACACCTTCCTGACCAGGTATAGGTCAGGTGGCACGCCCTTGCACCAGCATCGGACGTGCGTGCCGAGGCTTTGCGGGCCATCGCTCGGAGGGACCAGGGCCAGCCGCAGTCCTGGGAGCCTCCCGGCTCTACGGTGTTGCCCGTCGCTGCCCGCCGGTGGGTTTCTGACCGCAACAGAGCCAGGCTGGAACTACTACGTGCTGTACAAATTAGTTTGGTAGCCATCTTTTGTACGTGACCGAATCAAACCAATGGGCTGATCGGTATAGTCATAGAGTATTATTCATGTACGCCAAGTAAAACGCGAAGACCTGCGCCTATTTAAAGGTTTTGGCCGATTGACGGAAAGACACAATCGATCTATCAACAAAATACGCATCTACTTTTTTACGTACTGTTTCTTTTATCGTTCTTCTTTGCTGAGCTCTAGCAACCCTAGGGTTTAGCAAAATCTTTGCCGCTTTGCGCTGAAAAGTGGTCGTCTTCCTTTCCGAAATTGAGGCACCCACTACAAGAAAAGTTGCCATGGCCGACGAAGTTGAAGTCGCGCCGTGGTTGCTGGTGTACCATGGCCGACGATTTTGGTCCCTCCGTGGTGCATGTCAAAACTTTTTTTTTCTCGTTTTTGAGGCCACCTAGCCCGACGAAAGCGGCCAAAACGTCGCGTATGGTGGCCCGGGACGTGGTGCATCGCGAATTCTCGGGTTCGCCGGCCGAGTCAACGCAAATCCGCACCGCCGAGGGATGTAGGGCCCAGATGGCAGCCTCTCTGGCATTGTTTTTTTTCTCGATCGCGTCATCTCGTTCAACGTTCTCCGATCGAGCCGTTTACGATGCAGGATCATGGGTCCCGTATGTCATCCTCTATGAACCAAAATTCTTTCTATTCTTGGATTTTTTTTTGACCCCCTGATTTCTGGCTACTTCCTTTTTCTTTTGATCCCTTGCTGCCTTGGAAACGTTGAGACCGCTCGTCGCTAAATGGGACCCGCATGTCATCCTCTATGTGCAATCAACTTTCTTTTCTTGGAGTTTTTTTTGGCACCTCAAATTTGGTCACTTGCCTTTTTCTTTCGATCCCCTCGCCGCCTCTCAAACGGTGATACCGCTCGTCGCTAACCGGGACCCGCATGTCATCCTCTATGTACTATAAAACTTTCTTTTCTTGAATTATTTTTGGCACCTCATATTTGGTCACTTACCTTTTTCTTTCGATCTCATGCCACGTTTGAAACGTTGAGGAACCTGCGCAGGCTCATGGGACCCGCATGTCATCCTCTATGTACTATAAAAGTTCATTTTCTTGGTTTTTTTTCACCCTCCGATTTTTGGCAATTTCTTTTTTCTTTTGATCCCCCGCCGCCTCTCAAACGGTGATACCGCTGCTGCTAAATCGGACCCGCATGTCATCCTCTATGTACTATAAAACTTTCTTTTCTTGAATTATTTTTGGCTGCTCATATTTTTTCACTTGCCTTTTTCTTTCGATCCCCTGCCGCCTCTCAAACGGTGATACCGCTGTCTGCTAAATGGGACCCGCATGTCATCCTCTATGTACTATAAAACTTTCTTTTCTTGAATTATTTTTGGCTCCCGATATTTTTTCACTTGCCTTTTTCTTTCGATCTCATGCCACGTTTGAAACGTTGAGAGACCTCGTCGGCTCATGGGACCCGCATGTCATCCTCTATGTGCTATAAAAGTTTCCTTTGTTGGATTTTTTTCACCCTCCGATTTTTGGCTTGCCTTTTTCTTTTGATCCCCTGCCCCCTTTGAAACGTTGAGTAAGCTCGTTGGCTCAAGGGACCCGCATGTCATCCTCTATGTCCATCAACTTTCTTTTCTTGGATTTTTTTCACCCCCTAATTACTAGCTACTTTCTTTTTCTTTTGATCTCAAGCCGCATTACAAACATTGAGACCGCTGCTGCAAAATGGGACCCACATGTCATCCTCTATGTACAATAAATCTTGGATTATTTTTGGCTCCTGATATTTTGTCACTTGCCTTTTTCTTTCGATCTCATGCCACCTTTGAAACGTTGAGTAAGCTGCTGGCTCATGGGTCCCGCATGTCATCCTCTACGAACAATAAAAGTTTCCTTTCTTGGAGTTATTTTTGACCCCTAATTTCTGGCTATTTGCCTTTTTATTTCGATCCCCTGCCCCCTTTGAAACGATGAGGACGCTCGTTGGCAGGTCGGTCCCACATGTCATCCTCTATGAACAATAAAAGTTTCCGTTGGTGGATTTATTTTTGACCCCTAATTAATTTCTGGCTATTTCCTTTTTCTCTCTTTTGATCCCCTGCCGCCTTGGAAACGTTGAGGATGCTGCTGCCTCATCGGTCCCGCATGTCATCCTCTCAGAACGATAAATGTTTTCTTTTCTTGGATTTTTTTACCAACTGATTTTTTGTTTTTTTTATTTTCGACCCCTGCCTTTGAAACATTGATGACGCCTGGCGGCTCATGGGTCCCCGATGTCGACCTCCCCGTACAAGAAACATGTGATATCTTGATTATTTTGCGTACAATAAACGAGTGTATTTCGCTCTGAGCTATTGCAAACGGATAAATTAAATCTTTATTTTTACAACTTATATCTTGAATCTCCTTGTTTTTTGTTTTTGCGAAGCATAGGACATTCCTGTTTTTTTTTGAGAAAAATCCGAACTTCCATGTTCTGGAGTGGGCTGAAATTGTACGAATCAAAAGGCCCGGAAGGATAGTTCGAAGGCCCGGATGTCCAGATGCAGCCCAATTGAAATCTTTCTTTTCTTGGATTTTTTTCACCCCCTGATTTCTGGCTACTTCATTTTTCTTTTGGTCCTGTGCCACCTTGGAAACGTTGAGACCGCTGCTGCAAATGGGACCCGCATGTCATCCTCTATGTACAATAAAAGTTTGATTTCTTGGATTTTTTTTCACCCTCTGATTTTTGGCTATTTCCTTTTTCTTTTGATCCCC
>NC_061512.1:186500471-186655617 GCF_022539505.1 Lolium rigidum | reverse complement strand
CAATAATTTTGCAAAAAGAGCCGGCGCGGGGTTCCCCGCCCCAATTAATCAACCTTCATTAATAATTCTCTTCACATGTTTTGCTCTGATTCATCAGTAAGCAACTTAATTTTGCAAATAGACACTCGTTCATGGTATGTGAATGTTGGAAGGCACCCGAGGATTCGGTTAGCCATGGCTTGTGTAAGCAAAAGGTTGGGAGGAGTGTCATCCGTAAATAAAACTAAAATACATGTGTCAACAAAAGAGAAGAGGGATGATCTACCTTGCTGGTAGAGATAACGTCCTTCATGGGAGCCGCTCTTTGAAGGTTTGTCTGGCAAGGGAGTTAGAGTGCCCACTACCATTCGTTGACAACAACAAACACCTCTCAAAATTTTACTTTTATGCTCTCTTTATGTTTTCAAAACCAAAGCTCTAGCACAAATATAGCAATCAATGCTCCCTCTGCGAAGGGCCATTCTTTTACCTTTTATGTTGAGTCAGTTCACCTATTTCTCTCCACCTCAAGAAGCAAACACTTGTGTGAACTGTGCATTGATTCCTACATACTTGCATATTGCACTTGTTATATTACTTTGCATTGACAACTATCCATGAGATATACATGTTATAAGTTGAAAGCAACCGCTGAAACTTAATCTTCCTTTGTGTTGCTTCAATACCTTTACTATGAATTTATTGCTTTATGAGTTAACTCTTATGCAAGACTTATTGATGCTTGTCTTGAAAGTACTATTCATGAAAAGTCTTTGCTTTATGATTCATTTGTTTACTCATGTCATTACCATTGTTTTGATCGCTGCATTCATTACATATGCTTACAATAGTATGAGCAAGGTTATGATGGCATGTCACTCCAGAAATTATCTTTGTTATCGTTTAACTGCTCGGGACGAGCAGGAACTAAGCTTGGGGATGCTTGATACGTCTCAAACGTATCTATAATTTCTTATGTTCCATGCTACTTTATTGATGATACCCACATGTTTTATACACATTATATGTCATATTTATGCGTTTTCCGGAACTAACCTATTGACGAGATGCCGAAGGGCCAGTTCTCGTTTTCGCTGTTTTTGGTTCCGTAAATCCTAGTAAGGAAATATTCTCGGAATCGGACGAAATCAATGCCCATCATCCTATTTTTCCACGAAGCTTCCAGAACACCCGAGAGCCACCAGAGGGGAGCCCTGGTGGGCCCAGATGATAGGGCGGCGCGGCTAGGGCCTGGGCCGCGCCCCCTGTTGTGTCACCGCCTTGTCGACCTTCCGACTCCGCCTCTTCGCCTATATAAAGGTCACTGACCTAAAACCTCGATACAGAAAAACCACGGTACGAGAAACCTTCCAGAGCCGCCGCCATCGCGAAGCCAAGATCTGGGGGACAGGAGTCTCTGTTCCGGCACGCCGCCGGACAGGGAAGTGCCCCCGGAAGGCTCCTCCATCGACACCACCGCCATCTCCATCAATGCTGCTGTCTCCCATGAGGAGGGAGTAGTTCTCCATCGAGGCTCGGGGCTGTACCGGTAACTATGTGGTTAATCTCTCTCCTATGTACTTCAATACAATAATCTCATGAGCTGCCTTACATGATTGAGATTCATATGATGATGCTTGTAATCTAGATGTCATTATGCTAGTCAAGTGGGTTTTACTTATGTGATCTCCGGAGA
This sequence comes from Lolium rigidum, assembly GCF_022539505.1. Classification (NCBI taxonomy): domain Eukaryota; kingdom Viridiplantae; phylum Streptophyta; class Magnoliopsida; order Poales; family Poaceae; genus Lolium; species Lolium rigidum. The sequence goes on along the minus strand of NC_061512.1, from coordinate 186,653,942 downwards.
CTCCTTGTCCCACGTGTGTAAAGGTGACAAGTGTGTGCACCGTGTGGGTCTCTTAGGCTATATTTCACATAATACTTATTCGCCGTTATGAATGGCATAGTGAAGTGCTTATTTATATCTCTTTATGATTGCAATGTGTTTTGTATCACAATTTATCTCGTGTGCTACTCTAGTGATGTTATTAAAGTAGTTTATTCCTCCCGCACGGTGTAATGGTGACAAGTAGTGTGCATCGTGTAGTACTTGGCGTAGGCTATGATTGTGATCTCTTGTAGATTATGAAGTTAACTATTGCTATGATAGTATTGATGCGATCTATTCCTCCTTTCGTAGTGTGAAGGTGACAGTGGTGCATGCTATGTTAGTACTTGGTTTGGTTATGTTGATCTGTTATGCACTCTAAGGTTATTTAAATATGAACATTGAATATTGTGGAGCTTGTTAACCCCGGCATTGAGGGTTCGTGTAATCCTACACGAGTTAGTGGTGTTCATCATCCAACAAGAGGGTGTAGAGTCTAGCATCTATCTATTTATTCTCGTTATGTGATCAATGTTGAGAGTGTCCACTAGTGAAAGTATGATCCCTCGGCCTTGTTCCTAAATATCGCTATCGCTGTTTGTTTACTCGTTTTACCGCATCTATACTTCCCGCAATTTTACTACCATCAATCGCACGCCGACAAGCACTTTTCTCGGCGCCGTTACTACTCGCTCATATTCATTCATACCACTTGTATTTCACTATCTCTTCGCCGAACTAGTGCACCTATTAGGTGTGTTGGGGACACAAGAGACTTCTTGCTTTGTGGTTGCAGGGTTGCTTGAGAGGGATATCTTTGACCTCTTCCTCCCTAAGTTCGATAAACCTTGGGTGATCCACTTAAGGGAAACTTGCTGCTGTTCTACAAACCTCTGCTCTTGGAGGCCCAACACTGTCTACAAGAATAGAAGCACCCGTAGACATCAGTCACTCAATGAAATTCTTGGGTACTTGTACCAGATTGGTTGGTATGAGATGTCATACAATACACGCAATACAAGAATACGATGGCCTAAGTGACTGACAAGGAATATGATAGGAGTGCACGTCTGGAACAAAAATAAAGTGTTATCATGTTCGTCGTTGGCATTCTATCTAGCCCTTCAGATTTATAATAAAGAACTTCATAATTGTTGTTTTGTTCTGGTAAAATGAAAACAATGAGTTGTTCAAATTTTGACAGTATTCCATGTACGATGGATAAGTTATTATAAATCTTTATGGTGAAACACACATGCATAACACTAACGCTAAAATGCTATAAGGCAAATGATTTGAATTCCACTTATTTGTGGAACCGCCATTTAGGTCATGTTAGAAAGGAACGCATGAAGGAACTCCATGCAAATGGATTTTTGGAGTCATTTGATTTTTGAATCGTTTGGCGCTTGCAAATCTCTTCTAAAGAGAATGACTGAAATACCGTTCATAGGCCAAGAGTTGAACGGGCAACTAACTTAGTCGAAACATACATGATGATGTATGTGGTTCACTGGGCATAGTTGTGTGCGGGAGATTCTTCTACTTCATGAAAACTTCCAACAATGAATTGAGTATATATATGTGGATATATTCGATAAGGAAGAAGTTTGAAACATTTGAATGGATTCAAATCAATTTCAGCATGAAGTGGAAATCATCGTAATAGAAAAGTCAAATATCTATGATTGGATCATGGAGGAAATATTTGAATTACGAGTTTTAGCGAACATCTAAGAGAGTTTTGAAATTTTTCTACAACTCACATTTCTTGGAGTATCATAGTGATGATGTAGTATCCGAGAGATGTATCCAAACCTTGTTGGGTTAAACGATGAGATAAAATAAAATGACGCTATTATATTTTTGTGGATTATGCTTTAGTGACTACCGCTTTTACACTGAATAGAGCATCATCATGATCCGTTGAAATGACACCATACGAGTTATGGCATGGGTATGAACCCTAATAGTCCTTTCTTAAATTTTGGTGTGCACAGGATAAGTAAATAAGTTTACAACTAAAATTGGATGAATGTCTTTGTTGGTTATCCCAGAGTTTTGATTGGGAATTCTTTACACTATGGAGACAAAGATAAAAGTGTTTGTCAATGTTTCTTATTTCCAAGAATTTGTTTCTAGCGAAGTATTTGAGTGGGAGGACAATAGAACTTGATAAGGTTTATGAACCTGAGCATAATGATCAGAGTAGCGCAGCATCGGAAATGGTTCCGGGAAGCAGCCACGACGATCATGGCTCCCATGACTACAAAGTGTTTTAGCCATGGAGATCGAAGTACATATTGAACCTTGTAGGTATGGTTTACTTTGTGATCAAATAAATGATTTGTGGACAAAGGATTGATTTTGAACAATGATAAACCAACTACAAACAAAGAAGTTATGATGGGCCCTGACTCCGTTAAAATGGCTATACGCCATGAAATCCAAGATAGATGAATACTTTTTGAAAGTAAATGGATCTGTAAAATTGATGGACTTGGATGGAATATCCTTGAAGAAGCTCTACTTGTCGAAAAGTTGTTTACGAAAAAGTTCAAAGAATTAACTACGATAAGATTAGATCTTCCGTAGCGATGTGTTGACGTCAGAAACCCCCTGGCGGGCAGAGACGGGCAACACGGTAGAGCCGGGAACAACTAGGGCTGCGGCTGGCCCCAGTCCCTCAGAGCGACGGCCCGCAAAGCCTCCTGGTCGCACGTCCGATGTTTATCACAAGGGCGTGCCACCTGACCTATACCCGGTCGGGAAGGTGTGGATGATGCCTCGCTTAGTTTCTCGCAGGGCACACACGTAAACATTAAATAAGAGCCTCGATCGGCTCTCGAAGTTATCCTGTGAATCGGCTCAAAGAGCCGATCCACCCATGATCCGGACGAGGTGTCCGAATATATGGTGGTCCTGCTTGATCAAGATAAAGCTGATTAGATCTACGACGATTTGGGGTTTTCACCGCATAATCGGATCATCCTACTCACGATTGGGCCTCGCGCTCGCGCACGGTGACCGTAAGCCGATCCTAGACAGGGCCTAAAAACCAACACGAGGTTGATCCCCGGAACATCCTTTCTAGGGCTAGCAAACGCCACCCTACACGCCGCTGGATCCTCCAACCCTTTGTAAGGCCTAACTATTGCGGATGTTAAACTAATCCTTGATAAACAAGGAGCAACCGTAACGGATCAGATCTACTAAACTATGATCAAGCGGGTGCCGCCCCTACACCTAAGATAGGTGTAAGGGCGGCTAGACATGCAAGGGTTGCACTACGAAAGCATGTAATATGAAGAACAATGCTAACCCTAACATATCTAAGATAACTACGTTGCTCGCCATCAAAAAGGCTTCGTACGAGCAACGCATGAACAACGTGGGCAGGCTTAGTGCCGCCTAGATCGCAAGATGCGATCTAGGCAGCATGGTGCTTACCGGTAGAAACCCTCGAGCCGAAGGAGTTGGCGATGCGCCGAGATTTGTTTGTGGTTGAACGTTGGTTGTTGTTTATTCCATAAACCCTAGATACATATTTAGAGTCCAGCGGACTTTCTAATGTGGGCGTGCACCAAACCGTGCACGAGTAAGATTCTAACTTCTAAACTAAGATGCGATCTAATATATTACGTATACACGGGCAATTAAGCCCAACTTGGTATAAAAGGCCGATTCACGTATTTCTTCCATGTATATATCTTCAAGTCCATCTTGATCGCGGCCCACCTCTGACTCGGTCAAATTCTGGTGATAACACATGCCCCCTGGTTTTGGTAATGATAATTTCAAAACCACTCTGTTTTTTTCCCCGAGGGGTCATGTCGTAGCAGAGCAGAACCGTCGCAGTACGCTTCATCATGACGACTTGTCTTCCCAACTTCTCTGCACGATTTGACGGTTTTGGCACCATGTCCTCGAAAACTGCTCGAAAATTAAATTCCCATCTCCTTTTATTTAACCGCATCGAACAGTTCTCCTCTTCACCCCCTCCGCATTAGCACTCCAAAAAAAAACCCTCCTCTGCCACCATGTCTTCTTCCTCTTCCTCTTCTTCTTCGTCGGATCTTTCCTACGTGTCCTCTCCCATCCGAGAGTCGACGCCCGAGTGGGGTACGCAGGCGGCGTACGATATCCTCGCCCCAACGGCGTGGGACAAAGAGGACCACGACTCCTCCGTCCGGTCCGAGGATGACAAATCCTTGACCGACGGGGAGAGCGACCTCCGCTTCCTTGCTGACGGGGAATCGGAGGAGGAGAGCGATGACGATCGTTTCTCCTGGGCAGACTTCACCACCTCTGAGGAGGTGAAGGAGGAGGAAGAGGAGGAGGACGACGACGACGACAGCCTCCCCGACGAGCCGCCGGCCAAGCGCCATTGCCCCTGGCCGGGGAATCTGAGTGACTTCGACAGCGACGGCGATGACGACGACGAAGAGGATGAGGACAACGAAGGTCCTGCCGGCGGCCGCCGGAGCAGCGATGACGAGCCGGCCGGGAGCAGCGCCGACAGCGGCGATGACGGCGATGACGAGGGCTGCAACAGCCCGTAGATAGGACCCCTAGCTAGGATCAGTAGCAGTAGACGGGGCAATGTATCCCCTTAGCACTCCCTTTTGAGGGCAATCAGCTCTTCTGTGTAAGAAATCTGGTTTATCAATGAAGAAATTCCCCAATTTGATTTTGCCGATTTCCTTTAGGATAATTTAGCCGATTGTCCCTCGTATGACTCCGCCGATTGTCAATTTGGTCAAAGCCCAGTGAGCCGACGGCAGCGCATCGGTCCCTCAGGATAAATTTCGAGATAGATCCACCCGGACCCAAACTCCCGGTCAAACAAGGCCAAGCCATAATCGTGCAAACCTTAGGACTTGTAAATGCAGATCCCACCGGATGGCATGTTAAACTTAGCGGCAAAACCCCTAAAATAATGTCCAGTCTCCTTATCATCTTTAAATTTCAGACATTCTTCTGCCGCATTATCTTCTCCAAATTCCGCTCACTCAGCTCCGGCAGTTTCCTTCTGCAATAATTCACCATCTTTCAAACGAGCTGTGATGAAGAGCGAGCCGATTTCGACAAAATCGGCTAAACCTTGAGGGCGAGCTGCCCCCCGAGCCTCAGCCAAGGCGAGGATAAAAAATGGTCCAGCCTAATGGACCATCACCAGCCTTCCCAACCGTGGTGCCGCATCGCCCGATTCCAACAAATCGGTTTCCCGCATCATCGACATTTCGGGCGGGCTCGATCACGTCCAAGAGAGCTATCCCTGCAGGGCCACCACCCGATCACCTTTCTTCCGTTGGCGTCGATACGGTGGATGATTACCCACAGCTCCATGGACAAGGCTGACTTGCATGCCAACATTCCTCTGATAGTACTGCTGAACTGGCAACCTGGCAACTTTGCGCACTTGTACTAAGGTCGATGACCGTGCATCGGCTCTACCAGGCTGGCAATCTGGCTTCAGGCAGGTGTCCATGACAGAGCCCTGGGCTTGTCGCTGAATCGACTGGCATGCTGAAAACTGATAATTTTGCAATATCAGCCCCATTCTTCAGACAGGTTGTGATGCAGAGCCAGCCGATTCCAACAGAATCGGCTTCCTGTAGCAAAGGATCCTTCGGGGTAAGCTGCCCCCCGCGCTTCAGTCGGGGCGAGAATAGCAGTGAGCCGACCACGTCGGTCATCCTCGGTTTCCAACTCGTAATGCAGCATCAGCCGACTCCAACAAAAATCGGTTCTTTAGAGCGAAGAAATTTCAGGGCGAGCTACCCCCCCCCCCCCACCGAGCTTCTCCAGCTCACATCTTGCACCCGGCTGATCAGATCGGCTCATCGTCTTTGGCAGGCTGAGGCAACTTCCGGCGAGGACGTCCTTGCATTTCTGAGGTAGTTACCAAGTCACTACCTCGGTCAAAACGTTACAGCCGATTGCAGTCCTGGTCCTAGAAGATGCCATGTTTATGTTGTTAGCACCACTGAACTTGAAGACTCGCCAATGGGAGTTAGGGGTCCTTGAAGAGAAGATCCCCATTGATCCTTAAGTCGATGCCTGCACATCGGCTGTGCTTAAATTTTTTTGAATTTTCGGCCGATTTATGTATCGGCCCCCATACTCCAATACCCATCATCAAAGGATGAGACTGCATATCCCCGTGTTTTATCCTTCTATGTGCCCCCCGAGCCGATTCCCGTCAAGAGAATTGATGGTATCGGCTCCGTTGGATCACGTGTTGAACCCAGTGCGGAATGGATGGTGAGGATAACTTCGGCCGATTGCTCGGAATCGGCCTCCACGTTGTTTGCTCGATGAAGGTTTTGTAATGTTCCTTCATGGACTTTTTGGGGCCGATCACAAAGATCAGCCTCGCCACGTTTGTTCATCGACGTTTTCTTTGTTACACAGTCAGGCCTGTGGATAAAACCAGCCTAACCCCGTTCTTTGTCACATCGATGCGCTCGCAGTCGTCCAAATTGATGCCTGAGAGTGGCTCTTGGCCCGATGTCTCCCAAACGTCCATGCCAGCCGTTGAAATTTCGACTGAATCATCTGCGTGGACGACTTCCACTTCATCTCCATCCCACCGTATCGTGCATTGGTGCATCGTGGATGGAATGCAACAGCTTGGCGTGGATCCAATCTCTTCATAGTAGGACAGCGTAGGTACTCTTGCTGTCGACGATAAAGAACGTCGTAGGGACAGCTTTTCCTTCCTACGGTCGGATCCACATTCGAACACCTTGTGCGTCGATGCTTGGCCGTTGAAATCGCTCGGTGTTACGTTGGTCTTGATCAGATCCGAGCTGGAGCGTCCCAACCGACGTAGCATGGAGTATGGCATAATGTTGACTGCCGCTCCGGTGTCCACCAACATCTTGTTGACAGGCTGCCCATTGATGCATCCTCGCAAGTACAGGGCCTTCAGATGCCTGTAACTTCTTTCTTTCGGCTTCTCAAAGATGACCGGCCGTGGGCCGCAGTCTAATTGCGCCACAGGTGCTTCATATAATCTTGGAGCGCTAAACTCCGTTGGAAGAATGAAGACCATATTTGTGCCAGCCGATGTATCATCATCGGCTTTCCTCTGCTTGGGGCGCCACTCTTTTCTTTGTGGCCGACCTTCTTCGTCCAGGGTTTGCCGAATTTTGGCGGCCAGATCAGGCCGTGCCTTCCTTAGCGTGTGCAGGTACAATCTCTCAGCTTCTTCCAACCCACGCAGATGCTGAACCCTTCGCTTCTGGGAACGGCTGAGCCCATCAGGGCACCACCTGGACCGATGATATTTGTATTCTTCATCATCGTCCTCCAGTTCCTCGAGATCTTCCACCCGAGCGGACTCAGCATGCTTGTTCCGAGGCGGGAGAGGCCCTAGACGCTTGAACACGGACATGTTAGCGGCATCCTTCTTCCTTTGTTTGCATTCTAGGCAGTCCTCGATTGTTGGCAATCGGCTCATTCCTGAGTCCCAAAGAATGTTTGAAAAACGGACGGTCCCAGTGGCCGATCCATGTCATCCCTGCCCCTCGGCCTTCCTTCAGCGTGACGATTGTACCCGCCGTTGTTCCTATCCTGCTGACGGTACCTCCTGTCCTCTGCATCGGACCGACAATTTCTCTCATCGTCTACGTCGTAGCGCCGACGTCGGTCGTACTGATGCTCATATTTGTTGAGGAGATGCTCGGAGAGTGGACGTTGATACCGCACGCTTCTCACTTCCTCCTCTCGCTGTGTACCGTCCGTCATCATCTTGGGGCCGGTCGCATGGATCGGCCTCCTCTTTATCCTTGCCACGGGAGTGGCTGCTTTCTGCTTCATCTTTGCCATGGCGGCTTGCAAACCCTCGCCATGTTGACGCCAAAGGAGAACTCTGGCTGGCATATGGAGTGGTTGAGATCCACCATGTTGTCGCCAGGCAACAAACGTGTGTTACCGTGCGCACGGGCCTTCTCAAAGGAGCCGATGAGTTCGGCTTCGAGGGTCGCCTTGATCTCGTGATGTTTCTTCTTGAGCTCATCAGGCAGATCCTCGTACTTGACCGGAGTGCTTCCCGCCATCTCGGATGCAGACGGCGATGTGGTGGATGTTGAAGGTTGTCCCACCGAGCGTGCCAGAATGTGTTGACGTCAGAAACCCCCTGGCGGGCAGAGACGGGCAACACGGTAGAGCCGGGAACAACTAGGGCTGCGGCTGGCCCCGAGTCCCTCGCAGCGACGGCCCGCAAAGCCTCCCGGTCGCACGTCCGATGTTTATCACAAGGGCGTGCCACCCGACCTATACCTCGGTCGGGAAGGTGTGGATGATGCCTCGCTTAGTTTCCTCGCAGGGCACACACGTAAACATTAAATACGAGCCTCGATCGGCTCTCAGGTTATCCTGTGAATCGGATCAAAGAGCCGATCCACCCATGATCCGGACGAGGTGTCCGAATATATGGTGGTCCTGCTTGATCAAGATAAAGCTGATTAGATCTACGACGATTTGGGGTTTTCACCGCATAATCGGATCATCCTACTCACGATTGGGCCTCGCGCTCGCGCACGGTGACCGTAAGCCGATCCTAGACAGGGCCTAAAAACCAACACGAGGTTGATCCCCGGAACATCCTTTCTAGGGCTAGCAAACGCCACCCTACACGCCGCTGGATCCTCCAACCCTTTGTAAGGCCTAACTATTGCGGATGTTAAACTAATCCTTGATAAACAAGGAGCAACCGTAACGGATCAGATCTACTAAACTATGATCAAGCGGGTGCCGCCCCTACACCTAAGATAGGTGTAAGGGCGGCTAGACATGCAAGGGTTGCACTACGAAAGCATGTAATATGAAGAACAATGCTAACCCTAACATATCTAAGATAACTACGTTGCTCGCCATCAAAAAGGCGTCGGTACGAGCAACGCATGAACAACGTGGGCAGGCTTGGGCTGCCTAGATCGCAAGATGCGATCTAGGCAGCATGGTGCTTACCGGTAGAAACCCTCGAGACGAAGGAGTTGGCGATGCGCCGAGATTTGTTTGTGGTTGAACGTTGGTTGTTGTTTATTCCATAAACCCTAGATACATATTTATAGTCCAGCGGACTTTCTAATGTGGGCGTGCACCAAACCGTGCACGAGTAAGATTCTAACTTCTAAACTAAGATGCGATCTAATATATTACAGATACACGGGCAATTAAGCCCAACTTGGTATAAAAGGCCGATTCACGTATTTCTTCCATGTATATATCTTCAAGTCCATCTTGATCGCGGCCCACCTCTGACTCGGTCAAATTCTGGTGATAACACGATGCTTATAGTCTATGTGGATTATTCTAGTAATCGCTACATATTTCTTTTATGAGATATGATAGTAGGATGGCAGAAATACATTCCTTACCAGAAGTATGTATGAAAGGTGTATACAAGATACAACCAAGAGTTTTGCTAGTCCGTGTAATACTAGATAGGTATACGAACTTCAATTGGATGAAGTGAGTATCCCGGAGTTGGAATCTTCACCGGATGAAATAGTCAAATAGTTTTTGATTTCATCAAAAACGATGAAGATGCTTGCATTTGCAAGAAATTAAGTGAGAGCGCTGAGACATATTTATAATACTTTATGTAGATGACATATAGTTGATTATAAATGATGTAATTATATACTTGATTAAAAAGGTTTTATTGAGAATTAACTTCAATGAAAGGATATGGACTGAAACATATTTAGTGTCAAGATCTATGAAGATAGATTGAAACACATAATAAGTTTAAGTCAAAGTACATAGAATGAATATTGAAGTATTTCAATATAAAAATATTAAGAAGGTGTTGTTTTCCATGTGAAGGTTTAACAAGACTTGAGTGTATTTGACACTCAATGAGTAAAAACGCATGAGTGATTTTAGATCACGATTAATATGTACACAATCAGATATCCTGTGCTCTAAAGTGTTATGAGCATGTACCAGAATGATTCATGTGATGATCATTGGACGACAGTAAGGATATCCTTGGGTAGTTTAGAAGAACCAAGGATATATTTATAGTTTTGTATGAGGTAATGACAAACAAATTGATGTAAGGTGTTGCACCGATATTGGTTTGGTCACATATAAAAATGAATTTCAAATCTCAATTAGACTAAGTGTTGTTTAAAAGGTAGCACAATGCTAGATTTAGAAGAGTTCTAAATATTGTGACGGATTCTACAAATGAAGGCAGAGTATGTCATTGTTTTCACAATGAATAAGGATGTTAAGTCGAAAAGTTCTTTGAGAACTTGGTGTAGTTCCGATAGTGTCAGAACTTTGAAGCTATATTGTGTGTGACAATATTAGTGACATATTTCAGACCGCGGAATTAAGGTTCCACCAGAAGACCGAACATATACGATTAATGCCGACTCATTTGGAAAATGAGTGATGCGTTGAGACGCAAATGAATTGCAAAATACATACGTTTCTGAGCATGTCAGATCCATTGACTAAAACATCTCCCGTGAGCAAAACATGACAAAGCACCAGAAGGCCAAGGTGTTATATCTTTACAAATGTAAACTAGATTATTGACTCTAGTGCAAGTGGGAGACTGTTGGAGATATTCCCAAGAGGCAATAATAAAATGGTTATTATAATATATCTTTGTGTTTATGATAAATGTTTGCATATATATACCATGCTATAATTATATTAACCGAAACATTGATACATGTGTGTTATGTAAACAACAAGGAGTCCCTAGTAAGCCTCATGTATAACTAGCTTGTTGATTAATAGATGATCATGGTTTCGTGATCATGAACATTGGATGTTATTAATAACAAGGTTATGTCAGTAGGTGAATGATATAATGGACATACACCCAAATAAGCGTAGCATAAGAGCATGTCATTAAGTTCAGTTTGCTATAAGCTTTCGATACATAGTTACCTAGTCCTTCGACCATGAGATCATGTAAATCACTTATACGGAAGGGTACTTTGATTACATCAAACGCCACTTGCATAAATGGGTGGTTATAAAGGTGGGATTAAGTATTCGGAAAGTATGAGTTGAGGCATATGGATCAAGAGTGGGATTTGTCCATCCCGATGATGGATAGATATACTCTGGGCCCTCTCGGTGGAATGTCGTATGATTAGCTTGCAAGCATGTGAATAGTTCACAAGAGATGATATGCCACGGTACGAGTAAAGAGTACTTGTCGGAGACGAGGTTGAACGAGGTATAGAGATACCGATGATCAAACCTCGGACAAGTAAAATATCGCGAGACAAAGGGAATCGGTATCGTATGTAAATGGTTCAATCGATCACTAAGTTATCCTTGAATATGTGGGAGCCATTATGGATCTCCAGATCCCGCTATTGGTTATTGGTCGGAGAAGAGTCTCGACCATGTCTGCATAGTTCACGAACCGTAGGGTGACACACTTAAGGTTTGATGTCGTTTTAAGTAGATATGGAATATGGAATGGAGTTCGAATTTTTGTTCAGAGTCTCGGATGGGATCCAGGACATCACGAGGAGGTCCGGAATGGTCCGGGGAATAAGATTCATATATAGGAAGTCACTTTCCAAGTTTGGAAATGATCCGGTGCATTTATGGAAGGCGCTAGAATGTTCTAGAACCTTCCGGAAGAAATCACCATGGAAGGTGGAGTCCCGGTTGGACTCCACCAACCCTAACCAGCCAACCAAGTGGGAGGGTGGAGTCCATGGTGGACTCCACCTCCTTGGCCGGCCAAGCAAGGGGGGAAGGGGAGAGTCCATGTCCCTCTAGGTTTCGTCCATATGGCAGTTTTTGAATTGGGGTCTTATTCGAAGACTTTGGGCAAACCCTAGGGATTCCACCTATATAAAGAGGAGGAGAGTGAGGGGGCAGGACACTCTTGGCTGCACCACCAAAGGGGGCTCCCTGGCCGGCGCCCTAGCCACCCCCTCTCTCCCAAACCCTAGCCTCTCTCCTCCTCCATCTTCTCCCAGGACGCTTAGGCGAAGCCCTGCCGGATATATCCACCACCACCGTCACCACGCTGTCGTGCTGGCGGGATTCCGAGGAGGATCTACTACATCCGCTGTCCGCTGGAACGGGGAGAAGGACGTCATCATCAACACCGAACGTGTGACCGAGTACGGAGGTGCTGCCCGAATGTGGCACCGTCAAGATCTTCTACGCGCTTTCGAAAACGGCAAGTGATCGACTACATCAACAACGAGATCTAATCTCGTAGGCTTTGGAAATCTTCGAGGGTTAGTCTCATGATCTTCTCGTTGCTACCATCTTCTAGATTGGATCTTGGCTTGTTATTCGTTCTTGCGGTAGGAATTTTTTTGTTTTCTATGCTACGAATCCCATCACGCATGAGTGCGTCTACTGCCATTGAGTGCATGTACAAGTTTTGCCGAGCTGTGGTGGGAAAGTTTTGCAAATACTATTTGAGAGGACCAACTGAAGAAGAGACTGCAAGGATCATGGCACAAAATGATGCGAGAGGATTCCCTAGGATGCTTGGAAGCATCGATTGCATGCACTGGTCATGGAAGAACTGTCAGTTTGCTTGGCAAGGTATATACAAACAGCTTCATGGATATTGCAGTGTGGTGCTTGAAGCTATGGCAGATTATGACATGTGGATTTGTCATTCTTTCTTTGACATGGCGGGATCACACAATGACATCAACGTGTTGCAGTGGTCTCGGTATTCAGCAAACTAGTGGAAGGTCATGCTCCACCGTGCAACTATGAGATCAATAGTCACCAATATACCAAAGGATATTATCTAGACGATGGTATATATTCAAAATATGCTACTTTTATCAAAACCGGCTCCATTAGGTAAGAAGAATTGCCACTTTGCTTCGCGAGAGGAGGCTTGCAGGAAGGATGTCGAGCGGGCATTTGGTGTGCTTCAAGCTCAATTTGCAATTATCCGATACCCTGCTCTAAGATGGTCTCACGACTAATGTGGGAGGTGATGCAGACTTGTGTGATCATGCACAACATGATCATCGAAAATGACCATAAGAATCAGGTCAGGAGATATGTTGGTCCCTATGAGTGTCAGGGCCCTCTTACGTAGGTTGATCATGAGGTGTCTGCAGATTTTGCTGATTTCATTGCCATACACGCAGAGATCCGTGACAACAATATTCACGAGCAACTTTAAAATGATCTCGTTGTGGAGGGCCAAAGGATTATCATCAAATGTTGTGGCGTCTTGATTTAGCCCCACTTATTATATTTATTTAGTTATTTTATTATTTGTTGCATTTTAATTGAAAACATTTTTATTTGTATGCTATGTTTAATAAAATGGTTGTGTTTTCGAAAACACTATAAAAAAAATTTAGGCCCAAAAGCACACGGCCAACCATGGCGGTGGAGGTGACACAAGCGACGCCACCAGCACGACCATGACCACCAGCATGAGAGAACTGACCAGGCCCTAGATCTGGGCTCACAAGCACAGATCCCGCTGCCACATGGCAACCCTAGGTGACCAAGCATCTGGAGGTCCAGGAAGCTCCGCTCGCGAGTCGCAAGGGCCCCTCCACACAGCAGCCGCCAACCTCGTGCCCCCCCACGACCAGAGAACGCCGACCTGGGCTGGTCCTGGCGAGCCTTGCAACTGCAACGTTGTGGCCCGCCCCTTCGGGCCCTCCAGGCGCGCGATGGGAGGGGAAACCGCTGCCGCCAGCACCGATCAGGCTTTGCATGTCGGCTCCCGCCGATAGCGGCGGTGGGGGAAGGAGAAGGGGCGGGGCTAGAGGATGAGAGGCGGGGCACCCCGGTTGCCCCACGGGGGGTGCAACGGGAGCTGGAGCTTTATCTATTTTCACCTAGTTTTACACACCTCATAACCTTTCGGGCTCCTTTGATTCATAGGATAGGATAAACATAGGAATAGGAAAAGCAAAGAGTTCGAATATCATGCGCATTTAAATTCCATGAAAAGCTAAAGTGCGTTTGATTATAGCAAAGGAATTTTTTCATGAGGTATGATGTTTTTCGTATAAATTTCATGTGAAGCTGGAAGAGGAGCCCGGAGGAGGGCGCGACGAGGAACTGAGGAATTCGTTCTCTCCGGTAGGCCGCATAGTCGCGCTAGCTCCCCGGAAAGCTTTGCGTCGCATTGGGAACGACCTGACCGTGTCAATGGTCTACGCCAGTCCGCCGGGGACAGCGGTGAGAGACCTCTCCAGCAATGCTATCTGAGGACGGGAGTCATGTAAAATAGGCGATCTGGGAAGAGGAAGTTCCTAAGGCCACTTGCAGCAGAACAAGAGCAGCAACGGCCGGCGTCCATGGCAGAAATCTGCGGCAGCTAAGATCCATTATGTTGGGCTAATGGGCTCTCCGTAATTGTGTTCCTGAGATGAACCGAACATGTTTTGGTTTCCCCCCATTCCGTTTACATTACCAGTGTAATTCGATACCATTTACGTTTACGTTTACACTGTCAAACCAAACACCTCCACAATCTCAACTCTCACGCATGCGTCTGGGACGTGACTGTTGAAAGTAATTGAGATGTACACCAGAAAGACAACGAATGATTCAATTGTTCTATTCCATTAATATTCACAGTTTATATACAAGGGGAAGAGACGTGAATATAGGTCACGTCTGTTCGAAGAGGTGCGAGGAAGAGTTATGTCTGTTGACAAACCAACCGACACAGAGAATTACATGCGGGAGGATTATCCCTTTAATTAAACATATTTAATTAAATCCTAACACTCCCCCTAATTTTTCCTTGTCCTTGTGCTTGGTCATCTCTAGAATCATCTTTAGAATCATCTCCTCTAAAAACTCCGTGGGAAAAATATGAGGAGAGTAGTGTGTATGGTATGTTTCTAAAACTCCTTAAAAACCCAGTGAGAAAAATAAGGAGAAAATGATGCAACATATAATGATTGGATATGCTGTTAAAACTCCTTATAAACCTATTGGGAAAATCAGGAGAAAATGACATATAATTGGTATTGTCTCTTTGTTAACTCGTTATGTGAAAACTTTGTAAAAGGGAAAACCCATAGAGTTTAGAGAACAATATATGTCGTATATATTTTCCTAAAAATCCCGGTGAGAAAAGGAGAAAGTATGACATATCATCTTATGTTGATATTAACTCATTAAAAACCTTGATGAGAACCTGTGTAGTAAACTCATAAAGGGAAAGAGTGTAATATGATGCTTTGAACATGATTAGTTTAGAAAGATACTTTCCCTGATTCTTGGAAATTTGGAAGTCGTCGCATACCAATTCCATAAATACTTCTGGAATGTTGAAGTTGGTAGAAACTTCGTGAACAAACCAACAAAATTATTGTGTGGGTTGACTTGCAAGATGTTTATTCGTCAACTCTTCTGAAGTTCATGGAGATAAAACAATCTAGAGTTAATATGTTTAGTGATATTGCTCTTGATGTATCATGTTTGTATCCATGCAACACAAGCAACATTATCTGTGTAGATAATGGTTGATGGTTCAAGAGAACCAATACCACATGCCTGATGTATGTGGTTTATCATTCCATAAAGCTACATGCGTGTACGAGGCCTTGTATTTTAGAATGATTGGTAGATGTAGTCACCAGTTGTTTCAAAGACATCAATGGAGTGACAATTCTACCATGTTGATACATATTGTGGGGATCATTCAAGTAGCCATCATCAGTGTATCTTGATGATATTGGAGTTCAGATTTCTCTAAAATTACAAGAATATGTTAAGTAATGTGTGGTGCCTTGGAGATATCGAAAGATATTCTTGATTCCCAATCAATTATGTTGGTGAGGCCAATGGCACTGAGATATGGAATTTCAAGTCCCAACATCCGTTCTACATTATCCCGTGGTTTGAATGAATCTTTCTCTACGTCTAGAGACTGAACAACCGGTATGGGAGATGGATATTACTTGTCCATTTTAAGTTTCTCCAATATTTATAATATAGGTAACTTGGTGTACCATAATACTTGAGTGAAGTAGCTCGACTTGTAATATCAAGCATTGTTTCGGTTTCACCAAATTCTTCATCTCAAATTTTGTCTTTTAGATGATCACGTGCTTCGTCATTGCAAGAGTAATCCTTGTGTATGACAAACGCAAATGGGTAATCATAACTTGCATGAGTAATCCTTGTGTATAAGGAACCCACAACATCGGCTGTACCAAAATATACTAACAATAATAAACCATGTTGTGACTTATTAAATTTACACAAAACATGTTGCATTTGCATTTCGATTCGAATTGTGATTCCATGGGGAACCATACATGTCCGAATCTAGTGATCCACATGGATATGTAGTCACTACATCTATCAACTGCATAGATAGATGATTTTGTACTGTCAATGATATTATGTATCATAAATATGATTCCACTTGCGTTTGGGGATTAGGTCTCAGATCTCTACGTAAATCCGATATTGTGCTACAAGCCTTGCTTATTCACCACCTTGTTATCTCATTCCGTTGCTGGAAGAGAACATACTGAACCGCATAGGGAATTCATTTGGAAGAGCGAGGCTAATTCTGCTTGGATTGCATCCTTCGATTGTTTAAATCCGAGCGAGTGATTTACACTCTACCATGGCCATGGTCTTTGGATCTGAATCATTGTGAAGGATGTTTGCAATCATACAAGAGAAATATTGTCAACATTTGTAGGCTTTAATCATATGATTCTCCAG
The DNA here is from genome assembly GCF_022539505.1 of Lolium rigidum. Classification (NCBI taxonomy): domain Eukaryota; kingdom Viridiplantae; phylum Streptophyta; class Magnoliopsida; order Poales; family Poaceae; genus Lolium; species Lolium rigidum. The sequence continues at coordinate 186,637,226 of NC_061512.1, read as the reverse complement.
AATCGATATAGTTGGAGGAAATCTCAAGCACCCATGATGACCCTCCGTGATTTCCCAATACGCGTGAGTCTGAGTGTTCCGATGTCCCAGCTAGTGTGTGCAAGTTGAAGCTGGGTTTTGGAGGTTTCCCTTCCACTGGTTTATCCTCGTTTTACCTTGTTACTTGTAGGAAGCTAGATCCTGATTAGAGGCCGTACTACTCCTCCTCTTTTCAGAGATAAGGAGTTGAATGATTTTTATTGGTACCTCCACTCTTTCGGGCGCATTTCTAGCCGGATTAAAGGATTATGTATCACCTTCTAATCAGTAAATGAATCTGGCAGGTTATTTGCAAAGTGTTGCAAATTTGTGAATCGTAGACGTATAGTCCAGATTCTTGAGTATGTGGATATAGAGAGGAACGTGGAGTTCCAAATGATTTCCTAGCATTCTATTTGGTATTTGAAATCTCCCCTAATGCCTGAAAATATCCATCCTTCAATATTTGCAATCAACGTACAAGTCTATGAAAAAAATCCCCTATGAGGAGTTCAAGGTACTTAGTGACCGACGGAGATCTGTACCCCACATAAATCCCTAATATGTGGGCCTATGATGTACGTTGCGGTAGTGAGATCGGTACGTGTGAAACGCTTCTGAACTTACGCAGATAGGAAATGCTCGGAGGAATTCCACGTATCAATTGCAGAGGGAAAGTACTGCAATATGCAGTTAGTTAGTTAGTGGCGTGTAAAACCGCATGACTCCAGCGTGAAGTTGGTAAATTTCAACTCATTAACAAAGGTCGTGCAAGGAGTCTGGTCCTCTTGCTTAGATATACAACCAACCTTATGTGTATGAACATATGTGACAAAGTGATGAACTTCAATCTTCGAAAGCCATGCATAATTATTGGAGGCACATGAAGAGAATTTTGTATCATTATCTATTTGAATTGATTATAATTCGTTTTTTAGTCCATACAATAGTTGGATGAGATCACAAATATCACCTCGAATGCATTCGATCGAGGGACTTAAGTGATCCAGCTTTGATCTTGAGGTATATGAGAACCTCAAAATGAGCTACATAATATCTGATGATTGATGAAACTTAGCTTCATGTAAATCATGACCAATGGATTGATTTATGTGCAACATGTGCTACGGTTTGGATGTACGTGTAGTACAAACCAAACAATAGAGAGGGTACCTTTTCAAATACTTGTTCCTCATCCATCGGATTGACTCCCGTTGAAATCTATATATCGAATTGCAGAGATTTCGCCATGGAAATCTTTATCAAATATATAGAAGACATTCAATCTTATTTATATCAGAGTGCTGATACAATATATATGTTCTATTGCAACATCATACATGGACATGAATAAATCAATCACTAAGGATATAATGGGACTACTCAAAGTCTCCAAACATGTCGACTGAGGCATACTCAATCATCATGTTCTCCGTGCCCATAGGTTCATGTGACCGCCAGAGAGGCATGTTGTTGCAACGTTCAGGAGGAACGTCTTGCCAACAACTAGCTCCATTGGTGCGGTCTCGATGAAGGTTGAAGTGAGCTTCAAACCTTTTTACCTTAAAGTCATTTGCATGCCAGCAATTGCTAATACAGAAAAACCAGATGTTGTGGTGTGTGGCATTCATGCGTGATATGCGTATAGCATCCACACTCGTCGCAAAACTTAGTTTTGTCAAACTCTACCATGACTTTCACAATCCTTATGATCTCGATGTATGATGTCTTATGATGTACAAGACAATATACATTTTCTCTTCTGTTAGCGGCGTGACTCCAGCCGGAGGTGGATCCTTCGAGGCCTAGATTGCACGCACTATTCCACAAGATGCATGGCCGATCTTTATGTACATGGTCCATGTTGGGTAGTTGTGGCCATTGAGGGCAGAGGCCTCAAATTCTTTTTCGAACATCGTTTACTTACTTAGGTGAACTAGAGATTATTAATTTATAATTGGTAAATCAAAAACCATCATGATTATGTTGTAATGAACTTTGCAAATTAATAAAGATTCAAGACCTTGGCTTAAAATCATCAGTGTGCATAAACCTCAAATTGTTAAGTATAACACTTTGTAGATAATCTCTAAGGAAATTTTGGAGTCCGTTTGATAGCACTAGAGAGTATAATCTGATAGAATTAGTAGATACTCGCAGTTTAGCGGATTATATCATGACTTAATAAAAATGTATGGGAGATTACTTGATAAAGCAATCATGGCAGTGAATATAATCTGCAATGCAATAGATCCACACACTACATATGATCCCAAAACATCAATTTGAAGAAGTCACTTAGAATTTTGCATTTGTCAATTCGTGCTCATATTAAGCCGAAGGCTCAATTAAGACGATAACAATTGGGGGTAATTAATCTCAACATGTAGGAAAATGGAAATATATATTACACCAGACATGTATTATGGAATACATAGTACTCAATAGAAAATACATCGTACTGTTCATGCTGAATACTAAATCAGTAGTATTGCTTGTTGACCAGTTCACGGTACCCAAAAGAAAATTCAGACTTCATAGGACAAGGTGTTTCTACACCTGGGTGCATATGCACCCTTTATTTGAAATGCATATTAAATATATTTCTAAATGTCAAAAAAATACAAACAAAAATGCCTCGTGTATATCTTAACATGTTACATATTCACAAAGTTGTTTCAGTAAAAACCGATATGTTTTGTGTCTTGTACTAAAAAGACAAATTTTTGGTGTTAAAATAGTCTATTTCTCGAGACATTATTTGTCTTTTTTACATAGGGTACAAAAATTGTCGGTTTTACGTGAAACTTTACGTGTACTTATAGAATGTGTCCCTCTACATGCTAAATTTTTGTTCCTAATTTTTTACTTTTTGAAATATGTGTTATACATATAGGGTGCATATGCACCCATGATCAGTTTTGCTTTTCTGGACTTCATATACAAACTTAGCATATTTAGGAGATCTGTTTTTAGCATGTTTTGCGAATTCCCGCAAATCTAGGGGTATTCAAGCAAAACGATGAGGAGATAAGGTTCGTTGACCTTCTCCTGAGAAGTTGCAGACCAGAGGAAACATCCCCATACTGCTGCAACGAGTGTTGCTGGGAGAGAGCTCCGAGACGCGCGCCAGCCGGAGGGTCGCCACCACGAGGGATCCGCTACGCTATAGGAAGCCACGCCCCGTCGAGCACCGCCGGTCGTGAAGACTAAGTCCGCCGCGGCCGCGTGCTCCACGCTGGGAGTGCTTTAGGCTACCTTGTCGCCAGAGTCTCGCTGGAGGCTGCGGTCGCGGCTACGTCGGGTGGCTGCGGGAACGGGCGGCGCCGTGTCCAGTCGTGAGCGCGCCGGCCGCCGCGCCGGGGTCGTGGTCCACTAGATCCTTCCGCTGCGTGGAGCAGCGCCGGGCTGGTGAAGCACGACCGCTGTCGAGGGTTTCGATGGGCGTTAGCCGCTGCCGCCGCCGCCACCGCTGAGGGCAGTTTTCGGGCTAGGCGCGTCGCCAACCGCCGGAGGTCTCGCCGGGGTTGTAGTGGTCGCGGCCGCGAGCGCCACCGCATCGCGAGGAGGCGTGCCGGGTACGCGTCGGCCCTTGGGCGTCTCGTGCCGTTTCGACGCTAGAGCCGCCTCCGCCACGGGCAGTGGTGATGGCGACGAAAAACCGAGGGCTCATCGGAGAATCGCTCTCAGGGGTGGCTCGGCAAGGATGCAATCTGAAGACCGCGTCGAGCACCACCGACGCCGGACCGAGGTCTACAGTGCCTCAGGCCGCATCGTCGATGAGGCCGCTGCCGTAATGGCGAGGTTTGTACAAAGAACACCCGAGGTTACTGCTTGTTCAGATGCAAGGAAAAATGGTACCTTCTTCCCTTGTATCTCATGAACCGAAGGAAAATTTTAGGAAGGATACGTTGTTGTTCTCTGCTTCTGATTTCTCGTTCTTCCTTTTGTTCTTGATGTCCTGATGTAGTGTCGGAGAAGCAGCGACACGATATGCCTGCAGCCAATTTTATTTCTTATACCGATTGTATGTTCTTCAGATCGCTTGATCTTCTCTCAAATCGCTGAGATGTATGAGCGTGCTGATAGTGTGTTGAAAGTAATTAAGATGTAAATGAGAGAGAGACAATGAATGATTCAACTGTTCTATTTATTGATGATTCACAGCTCATATCTCTTTTAAACATTGCTGCACTCTAGGGGCTCAATCCAGGCCACCTGAATCTGGGCCGTCCGTTTCTGTGACGTGGCGCGTTGTGAGCCGTCCAACCTTCCGATCGAGCCATCCTGCCCGTCCGACCGGTCTCTGGGTACTGCTCATGTGGTCCGAACCGTCCAAATCGCGCGAATCCTTTTTACCGGTCGTGCCCTGCCCGCCCACGCGCTGACAAATAGGGCCTGCTTTCCCCGGGGCTCGGTGCCGCACGAACGGGACCTACGTCCGCGCGTGTCGACGTCGTTCCGCACCGCTCGCGGTGGCTCCGGCCGTGCTTACCCACGCCCACCGGGGGCATTTTTGTCATTTCCGTTTTCATTTGCTGCGGGAGAGCCGGACGCGAGCGGTGCGTGCCGGACGTGGCGGCGCCTCCTTCCTCGGACGGGTACAGGCCGGGATGGGCTCGCCGGCGATGGAGGGGCCCTCCTCCTCCGTGGAGAGAGAGCGGACATGGCCTCGCGCTCGTCAATCTTCGCTTCGTTCGGGGCTAGCCTCGGGATTTCGCGTCCTCCGGCGCGCGCGGTGGCCGACGTGCTGCCCCCTGCTTCGTCGTCGGGTACGCCTCTACAGCCGGCGACGTGTTTCCGGTGCCCCTGGGGGCTCCTTCTTATCCGAAGCCGCCTCTCTCCTTGCTTTTCCCCCACCCAGTCCCGCCGCTCGCCTCCTCTTCTTGCTCTTCTTCGCTTCCTCTCCAGATCTCGTCTGGGTTGACCTTGCGACAGCCATGGCCCTCGTTCGTGCCGCTGCTGGTTGAGGTGAGCGGGCTGTAGGCTGCTCTCGTCGGCAGGCTGCTGAGTCTGGGCACCAACTAAATCTCTTGCTTGTTCGTTTTTGTTCTTGCAGGGATCTTCAGCACCGGTTGATTGTTCTTGGAAGGTACTGGCGTCGTCCCGTGCTTTCTAGGAGGTGAATATTACTTTCCCATGGTACACCTTCTGTTGTTCTTGTTCTCATGTTAGCTCTTCTTAGATTTAAATGCTAGATCTGTCCTGCTGCTCAACTCATGGTACTTACTATTCGTCTTGCTGAGTATGGATCCCTGCTATGTATGTTTGCTGCCTTTCAGGTGGTTAATTTGGATCTAGGTTATGATAGATGCTGTAGATCTAGGTTGTTTAGGAGATATCATCAGACTTAGGGGTTTTTGTTTTTTGCTTGTGGGTGATATCGTTTTTCTATCTGTGGAGAGCAAAGACATGCTAACCTGGCTAATTCTTTGCCTGCTGCAAGTGAGATCTCAACAGTGGTGCATCAGTTACAAACGTGATTAGGCTTCAGATACTAGGATGTCGTCAAATATTATCTTAGTTCTGCATCTTGTGGTAAAAGTTGATCTCCTTTTATCTGATACCTTTCTTCTAATTTACCCTCACTACCGGCCTATGGTCCCAGAGCGACCCAGCCTAGGTTTAGTCAGTGTTTGTTGTTAGTATAGCCATCTTCTCGGGAAGTTATTTTAGAGCAGACAATATTAGGGAAGATCAGATACTTGGGACATCCCATCATCATAAGTAAAAGTATGACATGTTACCTGCATCTTTGTTCGAGCATTAGAGTCACTATGGCACTATGTCGCACTTCCCCACCTGAATTAATTTGATGGTGCTTAACAGCAGGTGGACAGGCATATATTCTGTAATCTCAAGACAGATAGTGCAAGTAAGATTCCACCCATAACCTCTAACTGAATCGTACAATACAAAACTAGATAACTAGTGCATGTCCACTGTAGTGCGCCCACTACAAGGTAAGCTCTAGATAGATGGTAGTATAGATTATGAAACCACAACAGTTTTGCAGTATGAATATAACATACAGCCAGTACAAGTGTAAGAGAATCTGAGGACCAACACAACATAGCTGTTATGTTTTCGGAATTGAGCTCCCAACTTTGTCTGATACAACCTGTCAAGCTGGAATGAGGATGAGTAATGGTACGCTGAACCAAATAGAATCAAATGTTAGTGACAACTGTGAATCCATATTCACAAAGTGAAAGTCCCAAAAAAATATTCTAGGATCATTTCGCCATGTGCATCTTCTGCAGTCCGATAACATAAATTGGTACGTATTGTATTTTCTCAATAAGTTGTTGTCGAGAATTGGCAATATTCTGCATGCGACAAATAAGCGCCCATAATTTCATCATATGGCTGCCACAGCAGCCAGCAACAACCGCAACCATAGACGGTAGATTAGCCGTGTATAGCATTGGCCTTTGAGTAGCTTTCAACACTGATCTGCTTCTTTTACACCAGATTGTGCTGACAAGTGCGTTTCTCTCCATAACGAAAATAAAGTCACCGGTTGAAAGATCATCTCGATTCCTTTTCAAGGTCAACATCAGTCGTTTTCACTTAACATTGTTTCAGAATTGGTAGACATTGCATGACTGATCGTAATGCACGACGCGTGGCATCAATTGTCCAGATGCTCAACTAGCATTGGCATACGAAACCCAGAAACATCAGTGCATTTCTTGGATCTCTTTTGCTACTCCCAATCCGATCCTTTACTTTTATTGCTATTGTTGGCTTAAATTCTGTAGATCTAGCTGTTGTGCCTGTTGTATTGCTGAATTGTTGGTTCTGTATCTGTAGGTGTTGTGCCTCTTGTAAATATACCACAAACGTCGATGCTGTTTCTCTGATCAATTTTCCACAGCATAAACTTGTTTTGAAGCCTGGTGTTCCTATAATGCTTCTAAGAAACTTGAGTCAGGCAAATGGTCTGTGTAATGGGACACGTCTTGTTGTCAAGGAGCTTGGCGATCGAGTTATACAGGCTGTTATCTTGACAGGATCCCACATAGGAGATGTGGTCTATATTCCTAGAATTGAACTAATCTCTAATAAAACAAAGTGGCCGTTCCTATTAAAAAGACGCCAGTTCCCTGTGCGAGTATGTTATGCTATGACCATAAATAAAAGTCAGGGTCGGACACTTTCCTTTGTTGGTATATATCTTAAGCAACCTGTTTTCTGCCATGGCCAGCTATATGTCGCGGTTTCCCGTGTAACGTCTAGAAGCGCTTTGAAACTGCTTATTTTGAATGCTGATGGGTCTTGTGGATCGAGACCCGGAATATTGTGTTCCCCGAGATCTACGCTTCTGCCGGTTCACTTTGAGAACCCTGATTCGTATTTTGCTTATATAGTTTGTACTAAGGTTATGCCTTCTTCTCACTGTTCCGTGATCCTGTACATATGTTGCTGCTTTAAGATTTGCATGTGTATGTGTTTCTCTTAGAATATTTCCTGTGCATACTTTCTGGCTCTTTCCTTTACGTAAGGGTTGTTTATTTAGGATATGCTTTTGTTGGTTTGATCTAGAGATTTTGCTCCATGTTACATATTAAACATTCCATACCATTTATCCGGGCTTTTGTGCCTTCTATGAGATTCTTCTTGGGCATGTCTATTTTGTTTGAACTGTTGAGAGGTGATGCATTACATCTGTGTTTCCATGTATATCCATGATATCATTCTACTTTGTTGTGCTCTGATTTTAGGTTTTTTCTGCTCTTTGCATATCATGATCTTTTCGTTTTTCCTGGTATGCAGATGGCTCAGAACCAGCAGATGGGTTTCACCCCGCTTTCTGAGCTTACCCAAGGCAACACACGCTGGTCAGTGCGTGTGTATGTGTCACGCCTATGGCACCACCGTGGTGGTACTGACAATGGACCTATTAAACATACGGACATGGTTTTTCTTGATGCTGAGGTACTTGTCTTTTCAAGTTTAATTTTTGTTTCTCTTATCCGCGTCAGTTCATCCTGCTTTTCTCTTATGTGGCTGTTTTTTGTGCTAGGGGAATCATATGTATGCAGAGGTTCCAGAGAAAATTGTTGATCAGTTCATGGACATGATCAGGGAAGGACACGTCTATGACATCAGGAAGTTCTTTGTTTTCCCAAAGAAGTATGTCTTTCGTCCGGTCGATGGAAAGGTCATGATCAAGTTCACAAGATACACTTCTGTTGTCGAGAGGAACGGCCTGGACGCTCTTTTTCCATTCTGCACTTATGAGCTGACTCCTTTTGGTCAGCTTCCGAAACCTTCGGACATGCCCGAGCGATTCTCAGGTTTCCTGTGTTCCATGTTTCACACGCTTGTTTTTTCCTGTCCGCGGTTGTTACCTCTTGCTCTTATTGTTTATTCCTCTTTCTGTTCTCATAGATGTGCTTGGAGTTATTACTGGTGTTTCTGATGCGGTTCAGTACCATAGTGCAAGCAGGTCTGAGCCTTCCACAAAGAGGATAATACACATAAAAGACTTATCGTGAGTGCTTATCTTGCCTATTGTATACCTTCCCTTCTTTTTACGTCCTTCATTCTTATCTGAGCTCATTTTTTCTATCTGCCCATGCAGTGGAAATCAGCTCAGTGTCATTCTGTGGGGCGAAACAGCTGCTGGTTTTGATGGTGATGGAATTATGGAGCTTGGCAAAACTGAACCAATCATAGCTATCTTTGTTGGGACACTGGTTAAGAGCTATGATGGTTAGTGTTATCTTCCTTCTTACTTTCTTTGTTACGTTCTTCTGGTTTGGTTCTGCCATTGCTCTGTGGCCTGCCTGTGACTTTGTTGCCGTTACAGGTCGCAGGGGTGTCAGTGGAAGTGCTGCGTGCCGTTGGTACATCAATGAGAATCTTCCTGATATTGTCAACTTTCGTCGCGGGTATGTTGTTTTCCTTTTGGCTGTTCAGGTGGTCTGTCAGCTTTGCCTTTCCTACTTAGACTGATGATGTTTTCTTTCCGTTGGCTTATCAGACTGCGTGGTCAAGTGCCAGTCATTGAGCATATCCATCTCCCTGGTCAGACAACTGCTGAGATCCAGGCACAGGTCAACCTGGAGACTAAAACGTTGGAGGAGCTGGTTACTATTGATATATTTGAGTTCAGGGTAATTTGCGTTCTTAGGTTACTTTTCTCTTTCAAATGATCGTGCTTTTCTCTAATATATGTTTATGAATTCTCTAGGATGCTCGTTTTTACTGCACGGCTACCCTTGCCAAGCTGAGTCCTGGACAGCGTTGGTGGTTTTCTTCTTGCACTACTTGCCACAAGACAGCATTGCTGAGTGGTCCTGGTTATAAATGTTCAGATCCCGAGTGTCTGGGCACAGATGCGCTTCCAAGGTACATACACTGCCACATCTTTACTTTCTTTCCTGTGATTTGATTGTTCGTTGGCATCTTCTAACTTTTTTCTCCCTCTTTCTTAAGGTACAAGATTTGTTTCGTGGTTACGGATGGTGAAACTGAAGCTGAGTTTGTCTTCTTCGATAGAGTCGGGAGAGAGCTCCTTGGACTGCCCCTGATCACTCTCTTGCGCCACGGTCATGCGCCTGGTGCGACTTTGGCACAAGTTCTTGAGGCTGCACGTGGAGATGATTCTGTTCCAAAGGAGATCACTTCGTACTCTCGCGACAGTTCCGCTTTGTTGTCTCGATCTCTAACAAGATCTATGGTACCGAGGATGGCAACTTGTCCTTCCAGGTGCATAGGATTGAGGCACCTGTTGGCAAGCAGTCACAGTCCTCTGTGTTTTACCGTGCCTCTACATCTCGCGAGTGGCTCCGGCCCGGTGCAGCTTCTTCCAAGACTCGTTCTTATGCCCGTGGACAAGCCCTCCGAGATCCCTCTCGAAATCTGTTTCATCCGATCTCACGGCTCATGATAACCTCTCTCCACAGGTACAACCTGCAATTTTTGTTGACCTGTCATATAGATGGTTACTTCTGTACCTCAAGCTGTTTGGGTTTGTTCACTATGTCATTGTTTTTGTGATTTTGCTAAGTACATCGTTTGTATTTTACCATACCTACTTTATACATTACAGTGCTGGTTATATTTGTTCATTAGGGTCGCCTTTTCATACCCTTGCAGAGCACTCCTCCTTCCATTATAAAGCCACCGCCGGTCGGTGCTTTGCCAACTGTTATTGAAAGCAATGTTCGACGCAACTCGTTTCCTCCGCCGGTAACTCTCGTGTAGATCGTGTCTTCCAAACCGTACGGTCAAAGGACACGTAGGTTGTAAGCTCTGGATGGGTCATGCTTTGTGGATGTATTTTGGTACCGATATCGCTTGTCCGTTTGCGTGCTGTCGGCCCGGTACTCGATCTTGTCCATGAGAAGGTTTCGCTGCCCGTGGGTGAAGGTTCTGCTTGCAAGTGCTCGCAGAAGATGCTGCGCACGGGTAGCTTTCTTGATTGTGAAATATTTTCCCTGTTTAGATCTGCCCGCTTTCGGTTTTTTGCTAAGAATACCATAGCCTAACCTCTTGCTTTGTAAATTTCCTCTGTAGGACTGAAATGGTTGAACAGGATGCCGTGCTGACTTCACAGGACAAGAAGAAGCAGAGGTATGATCTTACCACTGTAGTATTCCCCGAAAAAGGAGGTGCAATCTTAGACCTATATTAGATTCTATACATTCAAATGAATGTTATTTTTATGTTCCACTAAATTTATCCTCGTGGATAATTGCATATTTGGGAGCATCAACTGTAAATCCTTAGGCTGGACTAGGTATAGGGTCAAATTTTCCAATGTTCAGCAATGCTTTTGCTAGATGAGCTAAGATTTTTTGGTCAGACCCCGCCATCGTTGAGCTCAATCTTGAAAACTTGTCAAACGATCCCCATCGACCATGCGATATTGCTGCATCCGAAGTATCCAATCTTGTCATTCAGCTCTTACTCGAAATTGTCTTCTCCCCACTGTACCTACTTCGCCAAAACTCTGCCCGCCCGTGCTCCACCCAATTAAGATTTAAATGCATCATAGTGTGTTAATGGTACATGGAAGAAATCTTCACCATCTATTTTTTCTAGCAAGAGTTTATATTCTGGCAATGTTGTGCTGGTGCCCTAAGATCATGAGATAGCTAGGGGAATTTAATCCCTGTACTGTATGGGATCCTTAAGATGAAACTATAAGCTTTGGATAGGCATCAATGTGTTAGAAAAATCGATGTATGGCGATACAATGCCCTTTGAGGAAGTTTTGTATCGCCCCATATCGTGTTGAAGTTTTTTTTTAAGTATAATGAGCATGAGGCCATTACGCATAACATTTGTATGTGCTTCCTTATCAATGATCAGTTGTCAGAATCCTTTTGTGAAACTAAGCATCATTCAGAGAAGGTAAAGAAGGTTAGCAATGGTAAAGTCATTAGTTTTTCATGGGACATTACTGCTGGTATTTACGTAGTCCTAAACATTAGTTGATCAATTGTAAACTTCATCAGGATTCTAAGGTAACAATCAGAACCAGTTGACTTCCATTGTTAAAATAAATATGTTTGGCCACTCTATAGAAAATGTCCAAAAAAAAAATGTGTAGAGTGAATTAATCATTGAGGTGAACTGGCACCATGCTGATCCTTAAAATTAACCACTTAGAAGAAGCATCATTCATTCTATACATATTTATTCAGCTTTCATCGTATACAAAAATTGATGTTTATTACTGTCATTGACATTTGGTGCAGGGCTAAGGTCTCTACGCCGGTGGGTGCTTCCCTCCCGGTGGTTAAGAAAAGCAAGAAGTAGAACCGACCCGGACGTTTGGGACCTGGCAACGCGCGAGGTTGACATCTCGTCCACTCATGCATGCATGGCGATTAGCACTTAATATAGCAATTATCTTATACGGCGTTTTCCTGTGATTTGGTTAGGTCTATACGGTGCTTGTACATACGACGACGCCTATGCATCCGCGCATGCTTTAACTGCAACTTTGGTATCTGGTGCAAGCTCCATTTAAAGCCTATCTCCATCCCACCAACCGTGACCTCTCACAGCTCTACCTAATCCTCTCTCTCTCTCTCTCTCTCTTGCTCATAAACACGACCGTGGAGGGAAACGGAGCACGGCAAGGCAACGGAGAATGGGAGGAAGTGCGATGTTATTCGCCGGTGAGGACCTGGATGATCCACTGAAGTCCATGCCTTCACGCTTCTGCCTCCAGAAATTTCCTGATTCCCCATCCATATTGTGACTTATACACAGGTGTGCTGCCTCTTCTTCTATTTAGCATGGGGAGCAGTGGTGGCCTGCAGCAGTGGGCGGCGGAGGCGGTGGCCGGCAGCCGACGCTCCTCTCTAGTTCGACGGCCGGCGGTGGCCCGTAGCCGACGCTCATTCTCTCTACCTAGCTGGCGGCGGAGGCGGTGGCCGCAGCCGATGCACATTCTCTCAGATTTTCTGCCTTCCATTTGATCTCTTCGTGAAGGCAACTTCCTCTATTGTGATTGGAGTAAAAGATCTGATGGGTTCACATGGTGTTCATTCCTTTAGAATATTTTTTCATTTGCACGGATCTTACTTCAACCTGTGCATTGAATTTTGTTTGCAAATTGATTTCGGAATCATGCCTATTTTTCTGTTTCTCTAATCTATCAGTAATTCATGTGTTGGGATTCTAGTGAGATGCATCATGTCGATATCTCATCGGTGAGGATTTGACTCGATTTACTATAAATTTTTGGTTGGTTGTCGTTTTGCATTCATTTTGGTAGTATTTTTTTCTTCAGAATTTGGCTTGTTGATGATTATCCACTAAACTTGTTCTGAATTATTGATGAAATCATGTTGATTCTTGGGGCTGTTGGGTGAATAATTGAGTTTGCCGAATATGATATTCCATTGAATTCATTTTAAGTGATGGTCAATGACACAATTAACTGTGATACTGGTTCACGTTGATTTTGGAAATTCAAAGACCTACGTTGTGTAGGCACTGAAAGTTATATTCAGTTGAATGAATGTTAATTTACAATTGAGCTGGATGAAGCTATTTTTATTATGAGAAAAGATCCTTGTGTTCTTGTAATCGGAAAACTTGGTAATTCTTTTGTCTCGGAGATATCCTGAAATCTTTCAAAATGACCTAAGTAAAATTCAAAAACTTTGTATGCAGATTTTTAAAATCCAGCAAGTAAAGTAGTACATCATTTTTACACGGCAGCCGGAGAGGACAGGTTGGTGAAATGGTTTGTGAAAGGAGAGCTGCCGGGAGGACAGGTTGGTGAGAGTTAATGTGAATGCATGTTGTCAGGATATGATGGAAATACGGATCATATACCTGACTGAAATACGTATGTTGTCAGACGCGTGTTGCTACCTGATTGGGTAGTTTTCATCCTCGCGCGTTGCCAGGTTCCGTTCGCTATTTTCGGAAGTAGAACCCTTTATTACAGGTATAGAGAGCCCCATGTCTACATGTTTTTCGTACTTTGTCTACAACGATGGGTTTGTCGTAATCTGTTTTCCTTGTGGCCAGGGTTCTCTCTTTTGGTGTACAGACTTTTGGTGAGTTTGATTATCTACTAGGGCTATGGACCTCTGCTAGGTCGAACGGCTAGCTGCTTGTAGCTCCGGCTCGCAGAACCAGTGCGTGCAATCCCAAATGATTGGTACGATCTTGAACGGCTGCTCCTTGGCGATGTCCTCATGGTCTTTTGCTCTGTTTGGTTTCTTGCGATTTGCACTCGCATGCTACCATTAGACTGCCCTTGCAGAGATGGATGTCAAGATCAGGATAGGTTGATACAGTTCTACTTCTTCCTTGATTACTTGATGGTTGAAGGCAGTAGCGGAGCCAGGATGCGACAACGCCCCAGGCCATCTTCATACTACAGTGCGCTACAGTAATGCTACAGTGCGATTTTTGCTACAGTGAAGCTTGTGTTCCTCGCTCACGCCCCGGGCCAAGGCTGGTGTAGCCTGGGGCCTGTCTCCGCCACTGGTTGAAGGGTTCTATTCATGTTTACTCTCTTTTCGTGATTACAGGTGCATGTTTGATGAGGCTATCACCTCGCTCTGGCTTGAAGTGAATTGCAGTATCAGCTACCTGTCCATAATATCTAGATGTTCTCCTGCACCTTTTATTATTGAAGTACTTATATTTGTTTATCACTATAACTTGCTTGTATTACCAAACAGTTCACTGTCGTACTGGTTAGTTCTTATGCAACCTACTATATGTAAATTGCGTTTTCGCTATGTGCTTCTGTCGTGTTTCTGTATAAGCCTATTATATGTCTGGGGCTGGTCATCTCCCATTGCTATAATTGTCTTCCCATTGTCGTTTTATGTTATGTGAGCCTGCTACCTTTGCCTAATCAGTGCTGCGGCAGCGCGTCGCTGATACGGAGTACATGTGAGGCTTAGCTTGGATTAGCCAATAGGTTTGCACGTGTTTCCATTGTCCTTTATAAATGTTGTCTGTTTGCGTCCGCACCCACTGCTTCCTTATTGCTTAGAGCATCTCCACTCGCGGCCCCTGAATAGGCGCCGGCACTGCCATATGGGCTGTGCCGGTAGAGCATCCTCTGTTTGGGTATATTGTTGTTTCCACACTGGCACCTCCATATGGCAGATAAAAATTTGTCGCTGGATGTCTCAAAGGACCAGTTGTTGTCGTCGTCCTCCTCCTCCTTTGTTGCCGGCGGCTCGAAAGGTCCGGCGAGGTCGACGAAGTTGGCACCGTGGTCCTCGGCGGACCACACCGCCGCCTGCCGCGGGTCCATTGTCATCTGCTGATAGTCCTTATCGACGGAGCGGTCGACGATGAAGTTATGGCCGAGGAACTCCTCTAGGTTGTCGCCGCCACTGAGGGCCACCTGCGCCTCCACCTCCTTCTCCCACCATTGCTTCTTCGCCGATGGAAGTGGTGGCTCAGCCGTGGCATCCTCCTCCTTGACGCGGACACGACCGAGCGCGTGCGGTCGCCGGTTGCTGACGATTCTGTGCGCGACCTCCTGGACACCGTTGTCCTTGCCGGCGCGCTCTGTAGAGGTGGCGCCTCCGGCGCCATGCACTCCGCCTATGGGAAGCCTCCCACCGGATTGGGTTCGGCTTGGGGGCGCCGGATAAACCTACACGCTGGACCCGCGCGAAAATAAATTTGAAACGCAGGGCTGCGGGAGTATTTTGGCACCGGCACCCCTATTTTCGGGTTGGAGCCTATAGGAGGGCCAATGGAGATGCTCTAAGGGCATCTTAGAGATCGCGCCGGCCAACGCCGACCCCAAAGGCAGGAAAAAGAAGGTTATCACCGCGTAAACCCTAAACCCTAAGCACCACCGCTGCGGGCACGGACCCGAAGAAGAAGGATCCCTAAACCCTAAGCGCCACCACCATGGGCATGGACCCGAAGAAGAAGGTAAGGATCAAGGCATCTATCTCAATCACGGTCTTCCTGTCGTCTACAGAAAGATAAGCTGATGCACAGACTAAATTAGCCAGAGCATCTATAGAAAGACAAAGACACAGACTGAATCAATCTGTTGCGAGTACAGTACAAGCTGTCGCACGGGTGGCACGTTTCCAACGCCGGCTTCACCGTGCCACCGCCGCCAGTGGCGTCGCGAGCGTCCGTTTGCGTCGTCCCGCGGACATATTTTGTCCGCGCGTCCGTTCGCGTCTAGGTGTGCTCCCAGCGGGGCGACCCATTTTAGATTTGCAATATATTTAGAAAGCATAGAAAGTACTACATCAAACTACATAAAGTAGTTGTAGAAGCCTAGACTACTTGGTGCCTGACGGGCCGGCCCCGTCGCTGCGTCCCTCCGTCGCCTGCTGTCGCAGCCATAAGGTGTCTGGAAAGTGCAGCTAACCTGGTGATCAAGGATTTAAACTACGGTCGATTAATGCAGCTACAGAAAGAGAACAAAAAACTGAAGACTGAACTCAAGAAGGCAAAATTTAAAAGCACAAGACTGGGTAGAGGTTGGTTCCTATCTGTTAGACACATGAGATCCTTTGCTTATCAGTTTCATAACATGGCAATATTAGGCTGGCTACTTTGGGGGACAGGAGGTCATACATGATGATGTGAAGGCAGCTTTCTCAAACATAAATAACACTGCGCAAATGCTGAAGGAACGAAGCGCTAGCCTACAGACCAAGCTGGATGAAGTTAGAAAAGCCCCTTAGATGAAAAAGATCGGGTGTCATGGCTATGATCTTTTGTAATATAGTCCTTAGAACTGCTGAACAGAAAACAATGGATTGCCCTTAAGGCTGCAGCTAATCAATTTAGCTCTTTTGTTGTATGTAACGGTAGTATATTGTTCGGTCTATCAACATGTGTAGAGGACAACTCTTATTAGTATGTTCTAATGACCTCTTAATATAATGTACTATGCTTATGTATGCCCCTTCTACTATATTACAGCATTGTTCCCTCTAATTTTGTTCTTTCACAGGGTGTCTTCATTCCTACTTACTCGCCTCACTTTCTCTTGATAATAGAATATTGTGAGAAGGAAAAAACAGATGTCATGTCGCACATTGATACACGTTACAAATAAAGCCCATCAATACTAACAACGGTGGTAGAGGAATGGCGGTGGAGGGTGGCCTCTCCCTGGCCGGCAAGGGAACATCGGTAGATCGGCCGCCTCTCCCTGGCCAGGGGAATGGCGGCGGGTGATGGCCTCTCCCTTGCCTGTAATGGAATAGTGGTGGGCGGTGCCCCCTCCTTGGCCGGGAGGGGAACGGCGGCGAGCGGTGGCCTCTCCCTTTCTAACTCCAAATCGACCTCTTCCAGCCCTCTCCCTGCCACTATGCAGTTCGATTTCACGGTTTGCGCATCCAAACATGAAATAGAATTGGATTCCACCTTTTAATTTCAGCAATTATTCCTTCTTATTTTATTCTGTCACAACGTGTCTTCATTTTCTGCTTGCTCGCCGTAGGCGGGCAAGCGCGCGGCAAGCCGCGCGTTCCTATCTAGTATTAGGAAAAGGGACGTGAATATAGGTCTCGTCCCTTCAAAGAGGTGCGAGAAAAAGTTGTGTCTGCTAACGAACCAAATTAAATCCCAACAGTGACGCAAACCGGAACCAAATTCAGAAGCGTCCGCAAGGGCACACGGCGACTCAGCAAACGCGCCAAACCTAGCGACGCCCAAGCACGACGTGCTGGACCGGCTTCGATTACCGTTCACCGCCCACAGTCCTAGCCCCTAGCGGCAGGCAGTCCTAAAATGCTCCATCTTGCCAGGATGATCGCAGCAACAAAACCCCAGGTAACTTTCATTTCTGAAATAAAATCCACAAAATTCTCTGCTGTAGACATTACTTCTCGCTTTAATATGCATGACAGTATTGTAGTACCATCAAGAAGAAGATCAGGAGGACTCTGGCTTTTATGGACTGACGAGTTGGATATCTCTATTCAGATGGACTCCTTTCATCTCATCCTAGCTTTAGCAAAGGATAAATCCACTAATATTTCCTTTGGCTTAGTTTGTGTATATGGAGACCCTTATCATAATTTTACCAGTACTATTTGGAATCAGGTTGCAGATTTTGCAAATGTCCATAGCAACCTTCCTATCGTATGCTTCGGAGACATGAACAGACTACTACTAAATTAAATGACTTCTATGTGCAGAGAGCTAAGAAAAGCTGGGCTAAAGATGGTGACAGAAACACTGTGTTTTTTCACATAGCAGTAGCAAGAAGGAAACGAAGAAAATCCGTTGTCTCTATTAAAGACGAGCAAAATATAACCCACTTTATGCCTGACCAAATTGCAAACACTTTCGTGCTCTATTTCAGATCAATTTTTGCAACACAAGCAACTCAGCAGGCTGCTCCAAGAATTCCCACGTCTTCTCCACAAAGCAATGATTTCACTGATTCAATTCCAACAAAAGAGGAAATTTGGGAAACTCTTAAAGGTATGAAAAGAAATTCCTCTCCTGGTCCTGATGGTTTTAATGTTGAATTTTATCTAGCCACCTGGGATTGGATAGGAGATGATGTGCACGAAATTGTTAAAAACTTCTTCTACACTGGGAATTTACCTCCTCAATCAAATAAAACACACATTGCTCTTATTCCAAAAAAACTCATATCCCAAGTTCCTGCTGATTACAGACCTATTAGCCTCTGCAATGTTATCTGCAAAATCATAACAAAATGCTTGGCAAATAGGCTTAAGCAACATCTTCCTGATCATATCCACCCCTCCCAACAAGCTTTTATTGAAGGGAGAAGAATCGGTGATAACATTATTATTGCACAGGAAATTACCCACTCTTTTCAACTCTCCTCATGGAAACAACAAGCTTTTATGTTGAAAATTGATCTAGCTAAGGCTTTTGATAGGCTGGAATGGAATTTCATCCTCTTAGCTCTTGCTCGTAAAGGGTTGCATGGTCATTTCATTAACCTCATTCATGCTTGCATCTCGACCCCATCTTTCTATGTCATCATCAATGGTCAATCTTATGCAAACTTCACTAGCTCTAGAGGTGTCAGACAGGGTTGCCCTATTTCACCTTACCTGTTTGTGCTTGCTATAAATGAATTATCCATTCAGTTACAACAAGGTCTTTCTCAGGCAACCTTAAGTGGTATAACCCTTGGACCCAATTGTCCCCCAATCCACTCCCTTCTGTTTGCTGATGACTTACTCATTTGTGGAAATGCAACTCAACAGGAAGGCTTTGCTATAAAACATATTCTTCAAAACTTTTGCCAGCACTAAGGACAAATTCCAAATTGGGGCAAATCAGCAATTATTTTTAGCAAATCTGTAGACATCAATACTCAAACCCAGATTAAAAACATTTTCCATGTTCCTGATATTAATGAAAACTTTATCCATCTTGGTCACCCTTTGATCTTGCCAGCAAAAAATAGATCTGAAGCTTACAACTTTGTTCTAGCAAAATTTAAATCAAAGCTTTCAACTTATAAAGCAAAATCTCTCTCTCATGCTGCCAGGCTAGAACTAATTAAATCAGTTTTCTCATCCATTCATGTCTACTATATGTCTAACATCATCTTCTCCAAGAAATTTCATGCAAAAATCACTGCCATTATTAGGAATTTCTGGTGGACGGGTATTAACAGTGATCCTGATCATAAACCTTTATGCCTTGCTGCTTGGAAAAACATTTGTGCCCCAACAAATCAGGGAGGTTTAGGCATCAGGAACCTCTCCGCAGTCAATCATGCTCTTATTCTAACATCAATTTGGAGAATAGCTGAAAATTCTCAAAGTCAAATTCATCTTATTCTAAAATCCAAGTATTTCAATGATACTGCTATTTGGAGAGCTAAATCAAATTTACCTAAATCTGCCTACTAGACCTCTGTTATGAAAACTCTCCATCTTTTGCAGCAGAATTCCTTCTACCAAATTTCGCAAGGGAACATATCTATCTGGAGCACTCCTTGGTATAGCTCTTGGGAAACAATTTATGATTACCTTATTATCCAGCAGCCTCAATTTAATTATCCTGCCATGGTCAAGGATCTTTGGATTCCTCACACTAAGCAATGGAATGTTGGTCTGATAGACACTCTCTTGCAAAGAAACACAGCTGAAGCTATCAAAGCTGTTAAGATCATCCCCTTTGATGAACCTGATATTCTTTGTTGGAAAGTAACTGCAAATGGCAAATGTAACACTAAATCTGCTTATAAAGCATGTCTGCATGCACTTTTTGATGCAGGTTCTCCTAAACCAACTCCACCTGATGATGCAGCTCTAAACCTGCTGAACAGAATTTGGGATAACAAAGAGCTGCTGCCGAGAATCAAAACTTTTGCTTGGAGAATTATAAGGCGCGTCATCCCAACAGCAGAAAGAGCATCAAGGTATTCCAGACATATTTCTAACGTTTGTTGCAGGTGTGGATTACAGGAGAATGACTCACATCTGTTTTTACGTGCACTTTTGCTAGAGCTGCTTGGTTCCATGCTCCCTGGTACTTAAGAATGGATTTAATTGCTCAAAATGCTCAAAATGTTCATACTACTGTGCTTCAGCTCCTAGCTCTTGATCATCCTCACATAAATATTCCAAACATTTTCACTTTCCTTTGGTGTCTTTGGAAGATGAAAAATGAGAAGCTCTTCAACAATCTGAATGGGAAACCTAATCAAGTAATTATAAGAACTAATGCCTTGCTCAACAGCTTGCAAATTCAAAATAATCCTACTTTACCTGTCAAAACTCCTACCACCCCTGTTGAGCTATCATATTCTGGTCCAAATTTTTTTGTTGATGCAGCTTGGAAAAAAAGAGCAAATGAGCAATCTTCAAAAGCAGGAATTGGCATATATCTCACTTGGCAGAATGGACAACACACAAATGACGTTTTCATTTCAGCAAAGACTTCTCCAGTCTCCACTCCGACCCAGGCAGAGGCAGAAGGGTTGCTAGCTGCAGCAAATATTGTTTCTTCTCTTATGTTGCAGGAACCTTTTTTCTTTACAAGGTGGTCTTGGCATTGAGGTTCTGGAGATTAAAAATTCTTGCCTACTTAGTAAATGGTTATTCAAAATACTTTCCGAAGAGGGCTTGTGGCAACAAATTTTAAAAAACAAGTATCTCTCGCAGAAAACCCTGGCGGAAGTTGAAAGTAAACCTACTGATTCACCTTTCTGGAAAGGACTAATGAAAGTTAAAGGGGATTTCTTTAGTAGAGGAAAATTTGAGATTGGATCTGGAGAGGGTGTGCGGTTTTGGGAAGACAAATGGCTGGGTGATCAGACTCTTGCATCACAATATCCTCAATTATACAACATAGTTCATCGTAAGCATGATACAGTGGCAAATGTTATGAGTTCAACTCCGTTAAATATTGGTTTTCGGAGAAGACTTATTGGTGATAAATGGGATCAATGGGTACACCTGTGCCAAAGATTAATGGAGATAACTTTAAATGAAGAACAAGATAGGTTTGTTTGGGGGCTAACTCAATCTAGGAAATTTACTGTTAAATCTATGTATGGTGATATGATAAATGGACACACCAGATATCTCCGTAAATACCTTTGGAAAATTAAAATCCCACTCAAAATTAAAATTTTCATGTGGTTCCTTAGCAAGAAGGTCCTTTTGACTCGCGATAATCTAGCAAAGCGAAATTGGAATGGAAATACCAAATGTTCTTTCTGTGACAAGGAGGAATCAGTTGAACACCTGTTTATTTCATGTCCTTTTGCTAAGCTTATCTAGCGAGTGGTTTTTGCTGCGTATAATATTCCACCTCCTACCAATATCACAAACATTTTTAGGAATTAGCAAGGGGTATAATCACAAGTATGTATTAGTCCTAGGAAGGGCGGTACATTAGCATAGGTTCACCCACACAACACTTATCAAAACAATGAAGATTAATCAGTTGTATGTAGCGAAAGCACTAGACTAAAATCCCGTGTGTCCTCGAGAACAGTTTGGTCATTATAAGTAAACAAACCGGCTTGTCCTTTGTGCTAAAAAGGATTGGGCCACTCGCTGCAATTATTTCTCTCGCATTTTACTTACTCGTACTTTATTCATCTGTTACATCAAAACCCCCTGAACACTTGTTTGTGAGCATTTACAGTGAATCCTTCATCAAAACTGCTGTCAACACCTTCTGCTCCTCGTTGGGATCGACATTCTTACTTATCGAAGATACTACGATACACCCCCTATACTTGTGGGTCATCAAGACTATTTTCTGGCGCCGTTGCTGGGGAGTGAAGCGCTATTGGTAAGTGGAATTGGTAAGGAAAACCTTTATTGTTTGTGCTGATTTTATTTCTGCCTGTCGCTATAAGTCATTATGGAGAGATCTTCTCTTCAATTTCTATTTGGGAAATCTACTACTACTGCAACGGTAGTGGATGAGGCGCCAGGTGAGGAAGTAATACCATATAAAATACCTATGAAAATTATTGAACATGTTATGGATAACCGCTATGAAGGGGATGGAACTGTCCATCCTGGTGATCATTCATTGTTTTTGCATGAATTATGCGGGTTATTCAAATGTGCAGGTATTGCTATGAATGAAGTTAGGAAGAAACTATTCTCTATATCGCTGTCTGGTAAAGCGGCGCATTGGTATAAATTGCTGAAGAATGGTGATTCTCTTGACTGGGAGGACATTGTGCCTTTATTTTATTCCAAATTTTATCCTCCAAGTGAAATTCACAAAGATCGGAACCGCATATATAATTTCTGGCCTCATGATGGAGAGAGTATTGCCCAAGCTTGGGGGAGATTGAAGTCTTTAATGCTCAAATGCCCCATTCATGAGCTTCCCGGTAATGTTATTATTGATAATTTCTATGCAAGACTTTCTTTTCAAGACAAGACCTTGCTTGGATACTTCTTGTTCCGGATCATTTACACGCAGCAAAGAAGAGTTTAAAAGGGACCTTCTTGATCGGATCCAAGAAAATACCGAAGGTTGGGAGAACGACAAGGATAGAGAATCGGGTATAATTTATGATTATAAATGCATTGAAGCTTTTATGGATACTGATACATTTCGTAATATGAGTGCTACATATGGTCTTGATTCTCAAGTTGCTGCAAACCTTTATAAAGCTTTTGCCTCTCATTATGAATTGCCTAAGAAGAATTTTGATAAGTATCACGAACCGTATAAAGATAAAATTGATTCATCTATTAATAAGAGTGTTGTAGTTGAAACTGCTGATCGTGTTATTCCTGAAGCTTATATTGAAAAAACTCCTTTTCCTGCTAAAATGAAAGAGTACTCTGTTATAAATAGTGCGGTTCGTAAAAGTGAAAAGAAACCCATAGAACCTGAAGAACAAATAAAAGTTGAACCTGCTGTTGCAATTGTTAAAGATCTTGTGACTGAAAATGTGGAGGATGGTCATATTATTTTCCGTGAAGATGCTTCTAATATTGTTTCACATCCTAATAAACCCAAACAAGCTAGTGTTCCTATGCTATCTCGTTAGAATTGGTGATCATTGCTATTATGGTTTATGTGATATTGGTGCAAGTGTTAGTGCTATACCTTATGAGCTTTACACGGAGATTATGCACGAAATTGATTCTTGTGAACTTGAAGATATTGATGTGGTTATTCAGCTGGCTAATAGAGAAACTATTTCTCCAATTGGTATTGTTCGAGATGTGGAAGTTCTATGTGGTAAGATTAAATATCCTGTCGACTTTTTGGTACTTGGTTCTCGCTCGCTAGTGATTATTGTCCTATCATTTTTGGTAGACCTTTTCTAAATACTTGTGGAGCTATTATAGATTGCAAGAAAGAGAAAATTTTGACTAAATTTGCTGGTGAATCTTATGAGTTTAACTTCTCTAAATTTACCAAAACTCCTTATAAAGCTGATTTGCCTAGTAATGATTTTAAAATGGAGCAAGTGTGCATCTATTGTTCTTGTTCCTAATAATCCTTTGCAGCAACATTTGGAGGATAGCGAGAGTGAAGTTTTTAGGAAAGAAAGAGATGAGCTTGAGGATATTTTTCTTCGCCAACCTATTCTCAAGCATGATTTACCGGTGGAAGACTTGGGTACAACACCGCCACCAAAGGAAGATCCTGTTTTTGATTTAAAGCCTTTGCCTGATAATCTTAAATATGCTCATATTGATGATAAGAAAATATATCCTGTTATTATTAGTTCTAAGCTTAGAGAGTTTGAAGAAGAAAGATTATTGCAAATATTGAAGAAACACCGAGGTGCTATTGGCTATACTCTTGATGACTTGAAGGGGATTTCTCCCTCTATTTGCCAACACGCCATTAATATGGAAGATGATGCGAAGCTCGTTGTTGAACCTCAGCGTCGTCTAATTCCTAAGATGAAGGATGTGGTAAGAAATGAGGTATTACGACTTCTTGAAGCTGGTATTATATATCCTATTGTTGATAGTAGATGGGTTAGTCATGTGCATTGTGTTCCTAAGAAAGGAGGAATTACTGTTGTGCCTAATGATAATGATGAGCTCATACCTCAAAGAGTAGTTGTAGGGTATAGAATGTGCATTGATTATCAAAAAGTTAATAAAGTTACTAAGAAAGATCATTACCCTTTACCATTTATTGATCAAATGCTAGAAAGGTTATCTAAAAATACTCATTTTTGCTTTCTTGATGGTTATTCCAGGTTTTCACAAATTGTCGTTAAAGCTAAAGATCAAGAGAAAACCACCTTTACTTGTCCCTATGGAACTTATGCTTATAGGCGTATGCCTTTTGGTTTATGTAATGCTCCTGCTACTTTTCAAAGATGCATGTCCGCTATTTTTCATGGCTTTTGTGAGAGTATTGTGGAAGTATTCATGGATGATTTTTCCGTCTACGGGAATTCTTTTGATAGTTGCTTGCGAAACCTTGATAAAGTTTTGCGGAGATGTGAAGAAACTAACCTTGTTCTTAATTGGGAGAAATGCCACTTTATGGTTAATGAAGGAATTGTATTGGGACATAAAATTTCCGAGAGAGGTATTGAAGTTGATAGAGCTAAAGTTGAAGCTATTGAGAAGATGCCCTATCCAAGGGATGTTAAAGGTATTCGTAGTGTTCTTGGTCATGCTTGGGTTTTATAGGAGATTTATTAAAGATTTCTCCAAGATTTCAAAACCTCTTACTAATCTTCTTCAAAAAGATGTACCTTTTGTTTTTGATGATGATTGTAAGGAAGCTTTTGAAACTCTAAAGAAAGCCTTAACAACTCGCTCCTATAGTTGAACCTCCTGATTGGAATTTACCATTTGAAATTATGTGTGATGCTAGTGATTTTGCTTGTAGGCGCTGTTCTTGGACAACGAGTAGATAAAAAATTAAATGTTATTCATTATGCTAGTAAAAATCTTGATGTCTGCTCAAAGAAATTATGCTACTACCGAAAAAGAATTGTTAGCTGTAGTCTTTGCTTGTGATAAATTTAGATCTTATATTCTTGATTCAAAAGTTACAATTCATACTGATCATGCTGCAATTAGATACCTTATGACAAAGAAAGATGCTAAGCCAAGGCTTATTAGATGGGTACTTCTTTTGCAAGAATTCGATTTACATATTGTAGATAGGAAAGGTGCTGATAATCCTGTTGCTTGATAATTTGTCTAGATTGGAAAATATTGCCTATGATCCCGTTCTCGTTAATGATAGTTTTCCAAATGAACAATTGGCTGTAATAAAGGTGAGCTCGCGAGACAGATCCTTGGTATGCCTGATTATGCTAACTTTATCGTTTCCAAGTACTTGCCTCCAACCTTTTCAGCTCAACGAGAGGAGGAAATTCTTTTATGACTTGAGGCATTATTTCCGGGATGACCCACACTTATATAAAGAAGGAGTGGATGGTATTATGCGAAGGTGTGTTCCCGAATATGAACAACAAGAGATATTGGGTAAATGTCATGGCAAGTGCTTATGGAGGACATCACGCCGGAGATAGAACCGCGCAAAAGGTTCTACAATCAGGTTTTTATTGGCCAACTCTCTTCAAAGATGCAAGGAAGTTTATTTTATCTTGTGATGAATGTCAAAGGGTTGGTAATATCTCCAGACGCAATGAAATGCCTATGAATTATACTCTTGTTATTGAACCGTTTGATTGTTGGGGATTTGACTTTATGGGACCTTTTCCCTCTTCAAAAGGTAACACTCATATACTTGTTGCTGTTGATTATGTTACTAAATGGGTGGAAGCCATACCTACAAAAAGTGCTGATGGTGAGACCTCTTTAAAAATGCTTTTAGATGTTATTTTTCCTAGATTTGGAGTACCTAGATATATTATGACCGATGGAGGTTCTCATTTTATTCATGGAGGTTTTAGAAAAACTCTTGCTAAGTATGGTATTAATCATAGAATTGCTTCCGCTTATCACCCTCAAAGTAGTGGTCAAGTAGAGCTATCAAATAGAGAAATTAAATCTATTTTGCAGAAGACCGTTAATAAATCTAGAAAGAATTGGGCTAGTAAATTGAAAGACGCACTATGGGCTTATAGAACTTCTTATAAAAACCCCATGGGAATGTCACCTTATAAAATGGTTTACTGAAAAGCTTGTCATTTACCTTTAGAACTAGAACACAAAGCTTATCGGGCTGTTAGAGAATTAAATAAAGATCCTAAACTTGCCGGTGATAAGAGGTTGCTACAATTAAGTTCTCTAGATGAATGGAGAAGTGAAGCTTATGAAAATGCTAAACTCTTTAAAGAAAAAGTTAAAAAATGGCATGATAGAAGGATCATCAAAAGAGAGTTTAATATTGGGTATAAAGTCCTATTGTATCGGTCTCGTCTCAGATTCTTTGCGGGAAATTACTCTCGAAATGGGAAGGACCATATGTTGTTGAGGAGGTGTATCGTTCAGGAGCAATTAAAATTAGCTCTCTCCAAGGCAATGCTACGCAAGTGGTGAATGGACAAAGACTCAAGCATTATATCTCAGGTGATTCTTATAATGTTGATGTTGATATTATTCAAGTGGAAACACCGGAAGCTTTCATCAAAGGACAAATTGACAGTCCGCCAGAACTCGACTTTGAATAGGTAACAGTACTGGTAATGAAAAGTTCGCGATTTACTTTCCGAATATTATTTTTGCTGTTTTTGGAAAATATGAAAAATTACGAGATCGAAACGGAGTGGAAAAGACGCACGAGGGGGTGCCACCACAGGCCGGCGCGGCCTGGCCTGGGCCCGCGCCGCCCTGTGGTCTGGCCGCCTCGTTGCCCCTTTCCGACTCTGGTTCGACCTGGTACTTTCCGTTTGTTCTGAAAATTTTTATTATAAAATCCCCCGGACCCTCGGAGGTCCGTATATCGTTCTCTCGACGTGTTTTGTTTCGAGCTGTTTCTCGCCAGATTTGTTTTAGATCTAGAGCCATCATGTCTTCGTCGGGAACTCCGGAGGACAGCTCCTGCAAGGATGTTGGCAACTTGTACATGGAGAAGCTGAGGATGCACCCAAAGGAGTTAATGCTCGTCGAGGGAGAACTGCAGATCAAAGATGTTCAGGGTCCCAAAGGAGAGGGAAGCTTGGAAGACAGGATGGAGAAGCTAGAACAAGAGGTCTTCAATTACAAGAAGATGGCCGAGCGTGAAGTGGATATCTTTCACAAGATTGTGTCTCGAACTCATTGCCTGAACACGAGAAGGAAACCGCAAAGCTATGGGGTGACATCCTCTCACTTCACGACACCACCAACAAACTCCAAGCTCAAATCTATGACATTCATAATCGAACTCGTGAGTATGAAAACAGAGTTTAAACATATAAGCCGTGCTGCTAGTTTCAGGATTCCCGAGACCAAGATGTCATTTGTTGATGGAGAGCCACTATCTTGGAAGTCTGAAGACGGGAATTCATCACCACCATCACCAAAGGAGTAATCCATCATCGGTATTGGCATCCCCTTGGTTTGTTCCAAGCTTGGGGAGTGCCGCGGTATCACATTATCATTACCTTTTACTTTTTACTATCAAGTAGTGTCATATCATGAGTAGGGAAGTTATCGTATGAGATGGGTTGCATTGTGGAAGTATCTCTCCTTTAGTTTGTCTATGTATCCCTTGGTGTGAGTTATCGTTATGGAATATTAATGAGAAGTCTTATCATTTACATATTGCACACCTTATTTTAGTTTGCAATTTCTACTATATGATTGATCTTGATTTTAGTATTGGTACCACTTTGGGAGCATTAAGTAAATCTATTTGGTTTTGGCAAACTTAGCAATGGTCAATAGCAACAACACTTTGAGTTTTAGAAGAATAGAGGAAACAAATGTAGAAGATGTTATTATCTTTCTTATCAGTCCTTAGCTTAGTATTCTGAAGTTAAAACTGTTTGTGCTTACAAGTAAGATGCATGATTGTTTCTATCGCATGTATATTTGTTTGTTTCCCTCAACTCTTATGCTTGCTAATTAACCTTGCTAGCCAAAGACCTGTACCGAGAGGGAATACTTCTCGTGCATCCAAACCTGAACCCAAACCTATGCCATTTGTGTCCACCATATCTACCTATCGCATGGTACTTTCCGCCATTCCAAGTAAATACTTCATGTGCTACCTTTAAACAATTCAAAACTTATTACTTCTTATTTGTGTCAATGTTTTATAGCTCATGAGGAAGTATGTGGTGTTTTATCTTTCAGTCTTGTTAGGCAGCCTCCACTAATGGACTAGTGGCTTCATCCACTTATCCTATAATTTTGCAATAAGAGTCGGCAACGGGGTTCCCAGCCCCAATTAATTAACTTTCATTAATAATTCTCTTCACATGTTTTGCCCTGATTCATGAGTAAGCAACTTAATTTTGCAATAGACACTCCTCCATGGTATGAGATTGTTGGAAGGCACCCGAGGATTCGGTTAGCCATGGCTTGTGTAAGCAAAGGTTGGGGGGAGTGTCACCCTTAAATAAACTAAAATACATGTGTAAACAAAAGAGAAGAGGGATGATCTACCTTGCTGGTAGAGATAACGTCCTTCATGGGAGCCGCTCTTTGGAGGTATGTTTGGCAAGGGGGTTAGAGTACCCGCTACCAGTTGTTGACAACAACAAACACCTCTCAAAACTTTACTTTTATTCTCTTTATATGATTTCAAAACTGAAGAAGCTCTAGCACATGATTTAATCCCTGTTTCCCTCTGCGAAAGGGCCTGTCTTTTACTTTATGCTGAGTCAGTAAACCTATTTCCCTCCATCTCAAGCAAGCATTTGAGTTGTTGTGATCAAACTATTATATTGTGATTAGCTTCATCATGTCTTTACTCTTTCTTGTTTAGTACAAGTTTTACCTGAATGAATATAGCTTTGAAAGTCATCAATGATTAATATGATTGAGTATGCAAGTTTACCATAAGCTTTTAATATGAGAGCGCTGCTCAATAGATAAGTATAATCTGTTAACTGTTCTCTGACCAAGAACAAAGTTTGCCATCACCAATTATGATTTCTTATGCACCTTTATTTGTGATTACCTTGTACTTGTTTCAAGTTCATTTATATGAGGAAGTTGTTTACTATAATGTCTTGTGTGAATGAATATGATGCTTCTTGTCCGTATTTTGTTTATCGACTCTTCACTCCATAAACATGTGGTCCTGTTTACCGAGTTCAGTTTCGCTTGGGGACAAGCGAAGTCTAAGCTTGGGGGGAGTTGATACGTCCAATTTGCATCACTATTTAATATCATAATTTGCTGTTATTCATTGATATATTTCATATTGGGACACAATATTTATGTTATTTCATCTATTTTGCATGTTTCATGATTATTTGGAGATCGCGCACCGGAGCCAGGATTCTGCTGGAAAAGGCACCGTCAGGATGCAATATTTCGGAAGATCAACTGTGGAAGGAAGTTTTACCAAAAATCCTATTTTTCCAGATGACGGAGGAAGCCAGAAGGGGGAGCCAGCTGGACCCAAGGTGGGCCCACACCATAGGGTGGCGCGGCCCATGGCACGGCCGCGCCACCATGTGGTGTGGAGCCCCTCGGCCTCTTTCGCCTCCTTTTCTTCGCGAAACCCTTCGTCCCGAAGATCTAAGCCACGGAGGAATCCTCACGAAGGGTTACAGCCGCCTCTCGCGGGGCGGAGAACACCGGAGAGAAAAGAGCTCTCCGGCGGGCAGGAATCCGCCGGGGAAATTCCCTCCCGGAGGGGGAAATCGACGCCATCGTCACCGCCATCGAGCTGGACATCATCTCCATCACCATCATCATCATCTCCACCATCATCACCACCATCTCCACCGCTGGACATCGTCACCGCTGTAGCAATTTGGGTTTGATCTTGTTTGTTTGATAGGGGAAACTCTCCCGATATCGATTTCTACTTGTTGTTGATGCTATTGAGTGAAACCATTGAACCAAGGTCTATGTTCAGATTGTTATTCATCATCATATCACCTCTGATCATGTTCCATATGATGTCTCGTGAGTAGTTCGTTTAGTTCTTGAGGACATGGGTGAAGTCTAAATGCTAGTAGTGAATTATGGTTGAGTAATATTCAATGTTATGATATTTAAGTTGTGGTGTTATTCTTCTAGTGGTGTCGTGTGAACGTCGACTACACGACACTTCACCATTTATGGGCCTAGGGGAATGCATCTTGTACTCGTTTGCAAATTGCGGGGTTGCCGGAGTGACAGAAACCTAAACCCCCGTTGGTATATCGATGCAGGAGGGATCGCAGGATCTCACAGTTTAAGGTCTGTGGTTAGATTTATCTTAATTACTTTCTTGTAGTTGCGGATGCTTGCAAGGGGTATAATCACAAGTATGTATTAGTCCTAGGAAGGGCGGTACATTAGCATAGGTTCACCCACACAACACTTATCAAAACAATGAAGATTAATCAGCTGTATGTAGCGAAAGCACTAGACTAAAATCCCGTGTGTCCTCGAGAACGTTTGGTCATTATAAGTAAACAAACCGGCCTGTCCTTTGTGCTAAAAAGGATTGGGCCACTCGCTGCAATTATTTCTCTCGCATTTTACTTACTCGTACTTTATTCATCTGTTATATCAAAACCCACTGAACACTTGTTTGTGAGCATTTACAGTGAATCCTTCATCAAAACTGCCTGTCAACACCTTCTGCTCCTCGTTGGGATCGACATTCTTACTTATCGAAGATACTACGATACACCCCCTATACTTGTGGGTCATCAAGCATCGGTGGGAGGCAATCGAGCAGTGGGAGCGTCAGCAGCGGGAGGCGGCGGCGGGAGACCCCGAAGCTGAGGAGAATGCGGCGTGGGAGGACGCGGCGCTGCCGGACACCATAGCGGCGTTCCACGCCGCCACGGCGAAAGAGGCGCGACGGCGCCAGGCGGAGGAGATGGGCGAGTGGTGGCGCGTAGAGCGGCAGCGCCTGCACATGGAGCGGGATATCCATTACCGTGAATGGCGGGAGGCAGTGGAGCAGCAGCGGCTGGAGGCGGTGGAGCGTCAGCAGCAGCAGGCGGCGGAGGAGCGTCAGCAGCGGGAGGCAGCGCTGGCGACAACGGAGGCGGCCTGGGGGGCGCGGGCGGATGCGTTGGCCGCGCAACTGGAGGTTCAAATGGAGGAGGAGTAGGAGGAGGCGGAGGAGGAGGACGACTGTGACTTCGAGTGGTCCGACGACGACGGGCCGCACCCGAATGAGGCGGCAGATCAGCAACAAGCGCTCGGCGAGTCCTTCGAGTCGAAGAAGAAGCTCCATGACGATGCCCGTGCCCGCGAAGACGCGCAGATTCGCCGCGCAGCCGAGCTCTCCCTCCAGGTGGCGTAGTAGGGGAGGGCAGGCGACGACGCGCTGATGGAGCAGCGGCGTCTGCTCACCGCCGTACGCATGGAGAGGCGGCGCGCGCAGCAGGAGCTGCGGCGGAGGGGAGGTGGCGATGGGGCGGGACCATTAAATGCACCGCCGGACGGCCAGTAGGCTAGGATTTAGATGAAATATAGTTGTTTTCATTCAAACTTTATAATATATAATCAAATTTGAATGAATTTTTTTATTTTCGTGCACTTATATTTATTTGGTGGCGGCGTTTGGCGGACGTGGGTAGAGAGCGACGTCCCCTAAACACGGCACGAAGAAAACATGTCCCTACACACTCGATTCGACATGCTTTAGGGGACGCGACTGGAGCTCTTAGTCAGCGCGTCGGCAGCCCAGCCCTCAATCAATCAAGAATCGGCCTCCGATCAAATTTCAACTCTTTAAGACATGCGTTTTGGCTCCATGAGAGAGCCCCGCGGGCATGAGCGGCCCACGCGGCCCGTGAAGCCACTTCCCGCTGTTGGGCAACTCTCCGGCCGCTCGACGAGGAGCATGGATCTCCACTGTCGCATGCTGGGTTGTGGGAGATGTTAACCGGCCACATATTCTTCCTCTGTTTTCTCATGCTTTTGTCTTCTCTCTCTTTTATCATCTTTTATCAGCAACCGCTGGCCTGACTTTTTACAGGTATGAGATCGATGAAGTTAGCAAGGTATGGTTTAGAATTTTACTGGTTATCTTCAGCACTCTTAGTCGAATTTGTATTCTTGTCCATCAGACGCTTTATTTGTTATTTGTGACTTGTATATTTGTATTTTTAATTTGTTGGAGTCGTTGTTCTAATATATATGTTTCATGTGAGCTCTGTTATACACTTTAATTTAACTGTTGGTGACCGACCGACCTTGTGTGTACTGTTGGTGGGCGTCTCCAAATCAATATAGTGTGAATTTTAGCGGAACCGTTAGAATTGTCATGGTACCAGTTTGTTCAAGTTATAGGCTCCCTCCAGGGACAGTTCCATCAGTCTCTTTCCATTCAATCTCTAGGTGATTTTCTTCAATCACAAGAGCTTCTCGATGAGGTTCTTGTCTTTACTACTACCTCCATACCAGTTTGCAGGGGCATTACGCATTTTGAGGAGAAAGTTCGACTATAAATTTGATCAACAAAATATGAGATATATGCCACAAAAATTACACCAGTTGATTCATATTGAAAAGAAGTTTGCAATAGTATAATTTTTATGATATATATTTTACATTTTGTTGACTAAATTAGTTATCAAAATTTTGTCTCGAAATGCGTAATACCCCTGTAAACCGGTATGGAGGGAGTAGTCCTGATCAATGGCTTGTTTTTGGAAGTGTTGTGGTTTTCAAAGTGGATAAGGCATATCAGCAGTGTTCTAGACCATATTAATAGTCTCAAGAAGGCTATTGGGCAGCATTTCTCTTTGGATATCATTGTGCTTGTTTTTGGGCAATATGGATAAATAGGAATGACTTTATTTTTATTTTCAAGGGTGTGGCTCCTAGTATTCACATGGCTCGAAGCACGTTAATGATTGAGATGGCACTTCTCCTTCGCAAGGCCAACAGAAGTAGATATTTTGGCATGAAACTTTGCTTGGAAAATTTTGTATAGTGCTAGATTTTTTTGTTTTTTATGCGCTATCCTCTAGCACCTCCTGTACTATACTAGTTATTTTTTAAAAAACTAAAATAACTAAATTAAGAATTGAGGAAACCTAATGTACAGCTTAAAAACATATATCCATATACCATACAGAGTGTGGCACAGTGTATATTTGGGTTGATTACCCACAAGAGGTAACAATCTCAGAGCATCTCCAGTCGCGTCCCCCAAACCGTCCCCCAAACCGCGCCGGATCGAGCGTTTGGGGGACGTGTTTTGTTCGTGCCGCGTTTGGGGGACGTCGCTCCCCAGCCGTGTCCCCCAAACGCCGCCCCCAATCAGAAATTCAAATAGATGCATTCAAAAGAGATCGTTCCCGCCGATTCGTCGCGATCAGAGTAGCGGCGATCGATCAAAGTACTGGGCGCGCGATCATATTACAGACCGGTGGTGCATGCAAATTAGAAGAAGGGGAAGGGGTTGGTCGACGGCGTCGTGTCCTGAGTCGACGCAGGCCCGTCGAGCACGATGACCTCGTCGCGATCTGCCTGTTCCTGTGCATGGTGCGTCTGCTCCATCGCCGACGCGGAGGCCGACGCAGGTGTAGCAGTAGAAGACGCGTCAGCCTGCTCTTGCTGCGCTGCCGCTGCCGCCGATGCCGATGCCGCTGCCAGGGCCGCCGCGTCCGCCGCCGCCATTTTGGCTTCGATGTCGTCGAGGATCTGGCCTTTGAAGAAGTTGTGCGCCGCTCGCGTCCGGGGAGACATTCCCTCTGTCGACGTTCTGAACAGGGACATGTCGTCCCTGCGTTTCTTGAGCTCCAGCTTCTCCTCTTGCCTCTTGAGCAGCTCGCCCCACCTTTGGTCGGCCTTCTTGTCGCGGGAGATAAAGGTCGAGGAGACGTCGGCGAGGCATTTCGTGATCGACGCCTGCGTCTTCTCAGACGACGCAGCGTCGGCCAAGGCGGCCTTGGCAGCCTTGTTTCCAATAGGACGCCCTGTCGAAGTTGCCAGCGACGCGTCCAGATCAATGGCGTCCTTCCCCTTGGACAGCGACACGCGCGTCAGCCGCCATTTCTCATTCATTTTGAGCTTGCCATAGCAATGCATCAGCGCGAAAGACTTGTGACCTTCCGAGTTCTTGGCGTACAAATCCATGGCCCGATCAAACTAACCAAAGGAAGCGAGAGTCATTTCATCGAACACAATGTGGGCGCTACGGATTATGGAAGAAACGAGTCGTACTCGGTTGGCCGACGTCGGCGCCGCTGTCGCCTCCGGTCTCTAAGTCGTGATGGTACCCATGGAAGGAGTTCACCGACGCCCGGATGATGGCCCATCGCGTCGACATTGCCTTCCGGCTCCTCTTCATTGTCACTTTCCGGTAGTCGCCGTTGATGAGCTTGCGCTCATCGAACTCGGCCTTGATCCTCGCCCAATACTTCCCGCCTTTTTGGTTGGCGCCGATGATGGAGTCATGGCTCACCGTCGCCCACGACTCGCACGGACATTGATCTTCCGAGGCGTCCACTTCGGGCCTCGTGTGCCCGACGCCTTCTTCTTCTTCTTCTTCGTCCTCACGCCGTCCGCGTCTACCTCCACGAGATCATCGTCACCGGCACCCTCGTCGTCCTCTTCCTCGCCGCCCTCTTCGTCCTCATCGTCGTCCTCCTCGTCGTCCTCCACCCCGTCCTCTTCCTCGTCGTCCTCCTCCTCAACCCCGTCGTCCTCCTCCGCACCGGCGCCGTCGTATTCGAGCGGACCCCTGCGGCCGGTGAAAGGGCCGCCGTCCGGACCGGGTCCTGGCTCGCGCTGCTCGTACGCCGGGGAGTAGAGGTTGTTGGGGTTGAAGCCGCCGTGCGGCAGCGCATCCCGGTAGTGCGGCGACAAGTTAGGCGTCACGCACCCGGGAGTGCCGGAGGGGCCGTCGTTGTAGAAGGCGGATGACGACGGAGAGAAGACTCCCGGAACGTACACCGGCACGTTCGTACTATATGGGCTCGCGTTGGTGGCGGCGATACACCCGGCCATTATGTTCGGGTGCTGGCGCGCCGCCAGAGCCTTCTTCTCCAGCTCCGCCGCCCTCCGTCCTTTCCGCTCCGCCGTCGATAGCTTCCGGCGCAGGCAATCTTGCTGCCATTGATCTTCGGTCATTCCTTCAGGCTTCTTCTTCGCAGCCGGCGCCTTCCGCGGCTTCGCGAACGGCGCTTTCGCCCCTATCATCGCATTTCCCGGCGGCTTCTTGGCCGCTTTCTTCGCCATCTTTTTGGGGGCTGTCGGCGGCGCCATGGAATGGGGAGAGGGTAGCGGCGGCGGGTGCACGGCGGGAGGGAGAAAGAAATCGGCGGGATAGGAGAGGAGAAATGAATCGGCGGCAGGATATGTTTTGGGAGGCCTGTGCGCGGCGGTATAGGCGCGATTTGGCGGGAGCGGCGGGATTTGGCGGGAGTGTGAGACGAATTTTCCCTGTGCCGCTGACGGGTCGGCCCCGCGTCGGTTGGCCTCGCTTTCGTTGTGTCCGGCGTCCCCGGAGCGTCCCCTGTGGGACGGGGACGGGCTCGGGGCGCCGGACACCGTATCGGGCCGCCCCGGACAAAAAAGGGCTTTGGGGGACGCGGCTGGAACGCTTTTTTTGTCCGGCGCGCCCCAAATCCCTTTGGGAGACGGTTTGGGGGACGCGACTGGAGATGCTCTCACACTACAATAATTTAGTGCGTGTTTGCAGTTTACGGTAAAACTTGGATATACAATAATAAGATACAACTTCTTATGCTTGGCCTGCTGGCTAGAAAATTTACTAGCCTATGGACTAGGAAGCATGTCCATGTTGGTGGTAGTTGATTTCACTGCAATATTGGCGCTAGTAGTTCCATTGACCTCTGTGTTGGTAGGAGCGTTATATCTGGTAATGTTCCCAATTGTCAGCATTCGTATTGTCTATGGACTTCTTGTTTCTCCTTATCATCACAAGTTGTTCGGCAACCTCTGTCATATCTGGCCGATCTTCTATGTCTTCCTTTAGACAATCTATTGCTAGCTTGCCAATTTGTTCAAGGGTTGAGATATTTTCTTCTGTTGCAATGTCAATGTCGAACATGGGTGTCCCACGATTTTCATTTTCATAAACTTTGCGGTACTCAATAATTAGACTCCGTTTCTGGTCATACACATTTCTCTTCCCTGTAATAATCTCCAACAAAACTGCCCCAAAACTGTACACATCACTCTTTTGTGTCAAAAGGCCAGTTTTCATGAATACCGGGTCTATGTAACCCATGCACCCAACCACAACCTTCGCGACATATTCTTCTTTCAGTAGTTTGGACAACCCAAAATCCGAGATTTTTGGTGTCAAATTTTCATCAAGAAGTATGTTGTCTGGCTTGACATCACCGTGTCTTATGGATTGAGTTGCATAACTATGCATATATTTTAACCCTTCTGCAGAGCCAATTGCAATGTCCAAACGTGAGTCTAAGGAGAGTACTTGATTCTTTTTATCATGTAGGACTTCTTGGAGGCTACCATTTGCTGCGAACTCATAGATCAACATTGGAACGTCCACCTCCAGGCAGCAACCAATAAGCTTAAGGATGTTCTTGTGGATCATATGTGTCTGGATCTCAACTTCTTGAACAAATTCCGCCTTTGTAGCTTCATCTACCTTGATAGAGGCCTTGACTGCTACCACGGTTTTGTCAGGAAGAGTTCCTTTGTAAACATTGCCAAAGTTACCTTTTCCAATAAACTCTTCGTTATCGTTTGTGATTTTGCTTAGTCCATCTTTTGTGAAAATTGTGAGACCTTTCACATTTTTAAGCATCTCACCTCCATTCTTTTCAAAAAGGTCATCCAATCTTCTCTTTTGGAGCATAATGAATGCTAGAAGCAGCGCGACAATAAGTACGAATAGTCCTAGACTGATGCCTGCAATTAACCGATCATTTAAATCGATTACTCACAACTAATGGAACTTTGGTTCATTTATTTTACCTAATACAGGCTAACAGTATTTCCACATCATGGTGTATTATTCAGTGTAGAATATTTTATGCAAGGAATATTTATGTGGGTACTGAATACCAGTAAACAAAATATCACTATATAAAAAATTTAGAACATTTTCACTGATGTAAACTCTATTCTCGAAAAAGAAAATAAAAATTCCTAAAAGGCTATTGACGAGGTATCATGTATGTGCCTCATCAGCTCTGATATCAATACATAAATGATTCTTATTATTTTGGTTGTTACTCCTACAGAAACATCATATATAATTCTTAATTTCGCAAACAAATTGTTGAAGATGAACCTATTAATTTTGGAGGAATATAATAATCATCTCTTAATTATAAAAGTGCATCTCTATTTTCTGAAACTTAACACTATTTTGTTGATCCTCCAAGCAAAACTAAGTCCAGATTATGTCTGTGCAAAAGCTATAATTCTACAAGGAAAATGGTTTGCATGAGTTGCTACGTATGTTTTGATGACACTATATCTTCGAGAGATCGATCACATGCCACATATAATACTATACCGGGAATAAGGAAATGTAAAATTTGAGCCTGTATGTTTACCGAGGGAAAGCCTTGCTGCAATAGGGAATTTTGAGGTGCAATCATTGTCCTTTGCATTGTTATGTTTGCTTTGTTGTCCAAAAGGGCATTTGCAATCGTATGAACCAACGGTGTTGTGGCATACACCGTGGCAAGGGTACTGCAGCGGATCATGACATTCATTGATATCTGCGTCGTCATGGACGGAAAAGGATCAACAATGAGTCTGCACTACTTAGAGAAACGAATTAAAAGGGAGGTTTCGTTACCTTTGCATCCGCCGATAAGGTATGGGTTGCCCCAGTAGCCCTGGGTACAATTGCAGATGTAGCCGGGGCCATTGGTGGAGTTGAGGCACTGGCTGTTGTCGCTGAGGCAGGCGTACTCCGGCGTGCCTTTCACCTCGGTGCAGGTCATGTTGTCGACGGAGGAGCTGACGTTGCTGCTGCGGATCGCCCAGTCGAGCACCAGCGGCTTGGTGGTGGAGCTCCCGTCCATATTGAGGTCGGACACCCGGAAGTCGTAGGTGTTCTTCTCCACCATGAATCCGTAGTCGCAGGGGCTGAAGCCCAGGCCCTGGTGCGACCAAGTGCTGGCACTGTCATTCAAAAAGAATACGGTGTTGTCGGTGAGCCCCGGCGGGATTTCGACCCGGCAGCAGCCGATGCCCACGCAAGAGCCGTCCATGGCGCTCCCGTCGTTGTCGCAGTAGGCCAAGCACCCGCTGGCGAAGCTGGAATCGCGGCGCCCCCACGGCCCGCTGCTGGTGAAACCGAAGGTGGTGCAGCCGAGGACGACGAGCTCGTTCCTCGTGTCGGAGATGCGGTACGCGGACTTGATCACGGCGCTTCTAAAAGATGCGCCGTCCTTGGCGGACCCGTCGGTGGTGTCGTAGCACTGGAACGCGATGTGCAGCATCACCCGGGCTTCCGGTCGCGGCATCACGCTCAGGTTCAGGACCTTGATTTCGTAGCTATCGTCCGGGAGCATCGGCGTGCTACCGTTGATGCACTCGATCTGGAAGCCCGGCAGGAAGCAGCCGGGTCCGATGCCGAACGGGAAGGGGACGTCCACGCCGCCGCAGCTCGTCTGGCAGCCTGTCGCGGGCGGCTGGAGAGCCAGGCTATCGGCGAGAACCAGCACAGGCAGCAAGAGTGCCGCCCACATTGATGGACGCATGGCCATCCTAGTACTAACACAATCACTGCTCGATCTGCTGTTTATTAGACCATCGAGCTAACTCAGCTTGATATGTTTGCTGAATGGCGCAACCTTGTTCATATAGACTAGTTTGCGGCTCTTTAGCTGGAATGGGCAACACCTCCCTTTCTTCCTTTTTTTAATATGTACGACTTTCCTACTTGCATAAGTTGTGCAAGCAACAGCGCACTTACACATGCGTTCGATCGAAGTACTACTTCGCTGGCGTCTTCTTGATTTTCCTGACTAATCCTTAATAAACTGCTAATGGGGATCTATATGTGTCCCAATATAATCCTAACCCGCATTTGAAAGTCCAAATGAGTCTATTTTCCCATTTTCTAAGTGCTAAAATTTTGTTTTTTTGTGAAGCAGGTATGGAAAATTCAGGCAAAATGGTACTTTTCAAATCTATCTATCTATTATATACTAAAAGCACAATGCGGAGGTTTTAAATAGAGACACCACGTTAATCCACATCATCTTAAATTATTTTGACAGTTAGATCTAAAATATGTGGTTGAGATTTAACATGAGACTAATTGTTACGTAACTGTGTAACCTGGCTCCACACGTTTTGTTGTTGAGACACGGAACACATATAGGCTATTCTACACGATAAAACGTCAACTGCGTGGAGGCATAAAATTCTAGCTGAATCCAAACAAAAAACAATGCATGTTAACTATAACTTGAGGCCATTGCACAGGAGACACATACCAAAGTAAGATTAGACTTTAAAAAAACAGAACCGATCAATGAAGAGCGTGGAGGCATAGGACTCTTCCTACGTAAAAATAATTCCTAGACCATTTAGAACATGGTGGTACTAAAATGAGCATGGAGGCCTAGGGCTCTAGCTGCACTAGAAATAATGCATACACGGCCTAGAATGTAGAACATGGTGGAAAAATGATGGACGCGCGTAATACTTCATCGTGATTTCATAACGAGTTCATGGGAAAAATGATGATTCTGACATTATAAGGGTATTTTGTGAGGCACCAGGTTAATCCGCATATGTTAAAAAATATAAAACGGTGAAAAATGATGGACGCGCGCGGCACTTCATCGGGATCTGGGATTTCATAACGAGACCGTGGGCAATGAGGATTCCGGCATTATAAGGCTATTTTTTTTAGGCACCAGGTTAATCCGC
The DNA here is from genome assembly GCF_022539505.1 of Lolium rigidum. Lineage (NCBI taxonomy): Eukaryota > Viridiplantae > Streptophyta > Magnoliopsida > Poales > Poaceae > Lolium > Lolium rigidum. The sequence continues at coordinate 186,597,393 of NC_061512.1, read as the reverse complement.
ATATGCTTAAAAATATAAAACAGTAATTTTAATCATAACGCCTAAGATTAAATGATACGAAGTGTTACTTAATATGCTGACATTACCTCTTATTCTTTTTTCTTAGAGATCTTTTACATGGCATAATTTTATTTTTGTACACGTTGGCTAATTAATATGCTGACATTACGTACGAGACAAGGACTTTTTTCTTTCCTTGAATTATACGGGTGAGAGATATCAGGTTTCCTTTATTATACGTGTAGAACTATGTCTCCTTGTCTACGAGAAACGGGTACACAGCTTCCAAACGATTATAACACGTGAAAAGGAGACCGACCCAATAATGCTCTTTTAAAGCCTACCGACCCAATTAACAGAGTAACGTTATGACTCACATCGGTTCTATTGAATCAAAAACCTTTTCCAGGTATCTTAAAACACAAGAAAACGTTATATCACAGTCTATCCAGTCTATCTGTCTCATAAAACCAGTCTTAGATTTGTCAATTTTTAAAAAAATTAGAAAAATCTATGATATGTTTCATGGGACAAGGGGAGTACATCTCTTCGTATTTTCACACCATGGTTGATTTTCTTGATGTATTTTTGTTGAGCTACTAATTATTGCCTCCTATCCATGCACACATGTACACATCTTAAAAAGACAAATTAATTTTCATCTCTAGCAATCGCTACATGTATATGTGGGTGAGTTGTAGATGTCCAAACTAATAATCATCTCTCAATCTGTAACAAAAAAGATTGTCAGTGATTTTACCAACTAGAAACAAAATCAACATATGCCATAACAAGATTTTTCTTAGGTAAAAATATCAGTAAAATTTAACACATTAAAAGTCTAATTGTGGTTTTCAGAAATACAATATATGCATGATTAATTAAACTTTAGGACCATGAAACCTGGCAAATGTGATATTTCTAGCACGGTGACACACCATGATCTAGGGCGCTACTTTAAATCTGTTTGGCGGTGCTTTTTTTTAAAAAAGGGAAGTTGTCGGGTCCCACATAAAATACCCTTCCAACTAACCTTTCCAACACGCCAGGGGGCAAACACCGGCGTTCAGCCCTTAGAATTTCTGAAACTTCAATACCGTCATATTACTAAGAGATAGATAGATATACAAATGTGCCGATTTCTGAAATGACATGTATTTTTACATTTACTTTGGCATACAAAAGAAAAAAATATTTTAACTTAAATAATCTCGAGGCAATAAACGTAACATTTTATACACATGAAGATGATGCCCTCGCATCTGCGAGGGCCACCTTGCTAGTTTTCACACAAAGTAGATCATAGTTAATGGATAATTCCAAGCATTTATGTTTTTTTACAGTATCTTTGTAGCTACTTTTGCACATTTAAATGCATTTATTTTAGTTTCTTGAAAGTAATTAAAATTCCGAAAATTCATTTGCATGTACACAAGTAGCCAAAAATATGAATGAGAGGTAAGAGCTTTTTAAAATATTGCAGTGCACCCACATGGAGTCTTAATATCTCTACTAGTTTACAAGAAAATACCAAACTTGGATATAACAATTAAAAAAAATACCACTCACAAAATAAGCTATCGTGCATGGAGATTAATGGCTTTTAAGCCAAACGACCAAGATCGTGGCCATATCCATGACATAGTTTATGGTAATATGTCTATATTCGGTGTTATATTGTGATCCAAATTCATATACTAAAGGGAGGCTAATTTCTGACGAGCGGGGCGAGGCCCGTCGCCGGTAGGCTTGGGCTGATGTATGCCATGGTTTATTTTCGCCATGATTTTTCATATGCTATGAGTTTGGCCAGTCGATACATAGCTAATGCTGGTAAAGAACATTGGAAAGCTATTCTGTGGATTTTCATGTACCTTCGTGGTACATCCAAAGCTTGCTTGAAGTTTGGAAAGACCGATGAGGGACTCGCAGGCTATGTGGATTCATATTGTGTTGTCGACTTGGATAAGAGAAGGTCCCTCACAGGTTATGTGTTCACTGTTGGTGGATGTGCTGTGAGTTGGAAGGTAATGTTACAACCTTTTGTTGCCCACTCTACAATCGAAGCATAATATATGGCTATTGCTGAAGCTTGCAAAGAGTTTGTTTGGTTGAAAGGTTTGTATGCTGAGTTTTGAAGATGATTCTTGCATTAACTTGTTTTGTAACATTCAAAGTGCTATATACCTTAACAAAGATCAAATGTTCCACGAGAGAACAAAGAACATTGATGTCAAGTACCATTATGTTCGCGACATTATTGCACAAAGTAAACTGAAGGGATGCAAGATAAGTACTCAGGATAATCCTGCTGATATGATGACAAAGCCATTTCATGTTACCAAGTTTGAGCTTTGCTCGAGCTTGGTTGGTATAACTGTTTAGTCCAAGTGGTTGTTGGCACCATCAAGTGTTTTTCTTTGTTTTGTGTCAGGAGTTTGTTGAAGTTCATGCTACAAGTGGATTTGTCTCAAGGTGGAGTTTGTTATATTATGATCCAAGAGCGAGACTCATGGCCGGTAGGCATGGGCCGAAGGGGGTGCGGGGGGGGCACCCCCGCGGTACGGATTGATGCCATCGCCTATATATATTTCTTGTAAGCCACCGCATAGGGTTAATCAGATTATAAGATAACCACCAGCATTTGTAAACACTCCCTGATATACTGAAGTTTTGCTGGATGGCGTCCGTGTTTTTTTCCCCTCTGTGTTGGAGGGGGTTTCCACGTTAAATCTTGTGTCTCCGCCATGTTTTTCTTTATCGTTCTTCGTTATTTTCTTGTCGCGTTTATAACATTCAAAAGCATAGGTGCATCTTTCCTATGAAGCATGGATGCTTCGCTTTTCTTCCGTATTGGTATTGATATCGGTATCGGATACAAGATACTGCTCGGATATTGCCTGATACATATCCCGTATGTATCTTCTAAGTTTTGAATTAAAGGAAAGAAATTACTGACACGGGAGAGAGACCTGAGGAATACTTGAGCGATACGGAAACCTTACGACACGCGTACCCAAAAGAGCACACGCGCCCTACAACCATCACAGACATGGTTCGCACATCGAACCCTTGCCTCAAGCAGGCATCGCCGTGGGCCATCTCTCCGGAGCCATCTTGCCAGTTGAGCCAGCCACCATCCACTCGTTTTCTACCGCTGATCCTTCAACTCCACCCCGCCCTCATCGTATGATGGTGACCGGCGAGTTTACTTCTTCCTCCATCTCCTAATCCCCCTATGCCGTCTTCAAACAGGGCTCCACCCACCATTGATTTGATCTCTGAATTCATTCCTTCTCATTCAGATAAGCAATAATAGCTAGTGGTAGTAGGCCCCCAACAAACAGGTCATTAGGAGCTTGAGCTTCGAGCATGTACAACCAAATGACTTCTGAGTATGCGTCCCAACTACTAGCTGATGTCGTTATAACCCCATGAGAAATATTTATTTCTGTATTTTTTTAATAAATTACATATAAACTACATGAGAAATATTTATATCTGTGTTTTTGAAAAAGTGATTTGTGGTGTGCCTCTATCGATTATTGGAAAGTATCCAAGTATCTTTCGTGCTTCTTAGCATCTTACCATGCCAAACAATGGTACCAAATAGAATTTCAACCTTTTTATATGAAGAAATCATTTTCCATTTCTAAAGTGCCAAAAACGGGTTTTTGTGAAACAAATACATAAAACATGGAGTACAATGGCACCACTCCAATTTTCACGTGAAGTGGACAATATCTCACTCAGAGTTTCCAACTTCTATGGATTTTCAAACTTTTTAAGACTTTCGTCCATTTAAATGACTTTCGTCGATTTTCCAAAAGTAATTTGAACTACAAGTGTTTTATAGTTTTCTCCTAAAAAATCATAAAAATCATTTTATAATATATATATACTAGTAATTACAAAAGAAAAGTCCATCTTGGAAAAAACATATGTGATTAGTGTTATGCACAAAGCACACGACAAAGTAAGGTCTTTGCCGAGTGTTCACACTCGACAAATATAGAAATAGACAATCTGAACTAAATGTTTTGAGTGGTTGGGAAGGAAAAGGCGTGTTTCGAATATGTGGCTCCGTTCGAAGCATCTCTACTATAGTGTATGAAAGGGCTCTCGTACTCTCTCTTATATCTCTTTATCGTATCTCGGTTGCGGGTGCAGAGGAGAAATGGTGCCCAAGCGACAAAGGAGGTCATTGTGGCTGGTGAATCCGGCACGCTCCTCCGCCGCCATGAACGAGCTCCTATTCCACCCTAGCCTCGCCAGTTGTCTCCATCCTCCTTCTCCATTGTTCTCCACCGCCACCTCTAGTTTGGCGTCGAGCTCTGTGCTTCACCAGCAACGCCGACGATCACCTCCTCGAAGCCTACGTCCATACTCCGCCACTCCGCCTCCAGTAGCCCAGCCACCTCGTCTTCCTTGCCAAGGAAGGAGGCCTCCTCTTAAATCTCTATGAGTGATGGAGAGACGGTAGAGCATTGACCATGCCTCTCCACATCCTCACAAAGAGCGGTGTCGGGAAGCAGCAAGCAGTCTGTGGCCGAGGACGCAGAACATGCACCGTAGAGGAGCTAAGTCATGCTCGCGGGTGTCTCCTTTTCTAATGTGGCAGCGAATCAGCCTCGACTGTGTGGCGCGCATCTGCTTCGTGAGTTGCGCCCGCTCCTGGCTGCACGCTGGGCGCCACGTCGCGTGTTTCCCCTGTGGTGTCCGACCAAGCTAGGTCCCGCGTCCCACCTCACACTAGCACCAGCGCGTCCCCCGACGCTTCGGGCGGGAAATCGCCCTCGCTTCGGCCCCACCAACAATCATCACCACCTGGCCGCTCCCCTGTCTCGTCATGTGGAGGCCCCGCACCGGCTGACACTAGATCCTCCTCGGATCCCGATGATGATGTCTCCCCTGCTGATAGCACCAGCGGCACCAGCGGATCCTCTGTGGCTGCTTCATCTGCAGCTACACCTGAAACACACCAGTACCGAACTCGTCTCCAGCAAGGTATCAAGAAACCAAAAATGTATACTGATGAGACTATTCGATATGGTCTTTTGTCTCCTGCAGGGGAACCCACAAATCTGACTGAGGCACTTGAAGATAAACAATGGAAGCATGCAATGGATGAAGAATATACATCACTAATGGATAAAAAAACATGGCATCTTGTACCACCTAGTTCCAACAAAAATCTCATTGATTGTAAGTGGGTCTACAGGGTCAAGAAATATGTTGATGGTACAGTGGAACGATACAAAGCACGATTGGTTGCAAAAGGGTTTAAACATATGTATGGTATTTACTACGAGGACACTTTCAATCCTGTTGTTAAAGCTACCAATGTTAGACTTGTTCTTTCTATTTCTGTCGGGTGGAGTCTAAGACAGCTAGACGTCAAGAACACATTTCTTCATGGCGTTCTGGATGAGGAAGTGTATATGAAACATCCCCTGGTTTTGTTGATCCTTGCTTTCCGCATCACATATGCAAACTGGACAAGTCTCTGTATGGTCTGAAGTAGTCACCCCGAGCATGGTATGCAAGACTAAGTTCCAAGTTACAAGACCTGGGTTTTGTTCCTTCAAAGGCTGATACACCTCTCTTTCTATACAGCAAAAGATGTATCACTATATTTATGGTGATATATGTTTTTTATAAAAGGCTATAAAGCCCAACTTTAAATTAATAAAGCCAGCACGGCCGAAACGATACAAAATGTTGAGGACATCCTCTTACAACGAAGATCAAGGATCAAGCTAAGACGAAAAGTAGAGCACAACTGAACTAGGCCAAGCATGAAGGCTTGACCGCAGAAGGCGCCACATCAGATAGAACAAGCTTGATAACAAAAAGAGCGCAGGAGAAGAAAAACGAAGCCTCGGGAAGACGACGAGCGAAAGAGAGGGAGCCCAACATCACAGTGTCGTGCGGAGGTCACCAGCCATGGCCACGGTCCGACCCCAAGTCCGGAACCGGTGGTGACGACGCCGTCAGACATGCCCGCGTGGGGACAAACCCCAGCCCACCGCAACACCGACAATAGCGGCGGACGGCACCCCGCCGACCGCGGCTGCGTCGCTCGGCGAACATAGCACCGAGGTGGACGACGCCTCCATGGGCTAAACTAGCCTCCCACTAAGCACTGGAGCTAGGAAGCCACTGTGACAACTCTTTGACCGCAGAGAAAGATCCACCTTTACCACTGATACGTCTCCGACGTATCGATAATTTCTTATGTTCAATGCCACATTATTGATGATATCTACATGTTTTATACACTTTATATGTCGTATTTATGCATTTTCCGGCACTAACCTATTAACGAGATGCTTGAAGAGCCGATTCTTTGTTTTCTGCTGTTTTTGGTTTCAGAAATCCTAGTAAAGAAATATTCTCGGAATTGGACGAAATCAACGCCCAGGGTCCTATTTTTGCACGAAGATTCCAGAAGACCGAGGGGGAAAGGAAGTGGGGCCACGAGGCGCCGACACGCCAGGGCGGCGCGGCCTGGCCCCTGGCCGCGCCAGCCTGGCGTGTGGGGCCCTCGTGTGGCCCCTCGCGTTGCCCTTCCGCCTACTTAAATCCTTCATCGCGAAACCCCCAGTACCGAGAGCCACGATACGGAAAACCTTACTGAGACGCCGCCGCCGCCAATCCCATCTCGGGGGATTCTGGAGATCACCTCCGGCACCCTGCCGGAGAGGGGATTCATCTCCCGGAGGACTCTTCACCGCCATGGTCGCCTCCGGAGTGATGAGTGAGTAGTTCACCCCTGGACTATGGGTCCATAGCAGTAGCTAGATGGTTGTCTTCTCCTCATCTGCTTCATTGTCGGATCTTGTGAGCTGCCTAACATGATCAAGATCATCTATCCGTAATTCTATATGTTGTGTTTGTCGGGATCCGATGGATAGAGAATACTATGTTATGTTGATTATCAATCTATTACCTATGTGTTGTTTATGATCTTGCATGCTCTCCGTTATTAGTAGAGGCTCTGGCCAAGTTTTTGCTCTTAACTCCAAGAGGGAGTATTTATGCTCGATAGTGGGTTCATGCCTCCATTAAATCCGGGACAGGTGACGGAAAGTTCTAAGGTTGTGGATGTGCTCGTTGCCACTAGGGATAAAACATTGATGCTATGTCCGAGGATGTAGTTATTGATTATATTACGCACCATACTTAATGCAATTGTCTGTTGCTTTGCAACTTAATACCGGAAGGGGTTCGGATGATAACCTCGAAGGTGGACTTTTTAGGCATAGATGCATGTCTGGATAGCGGTCTATGTACTTTGTCGTAATGCACAATTAAATCTCACAATATTCATCATATCATGTATGTGCATTGTTATGCCCTCTCTATTTGTCAATTGCTCGATCGTAATTTGTTCACCCAACATGCTATTTATATTATGGGAGAGACACCTCTAGTGAACTGTGGACCCCGGTCCATTCTTTACATCTGAAATACAAATCTGCTGCTATTGTTCTTTACTTGTTCTTGCAAACAATCATCATCCACACTATACATCTAATCCTTTGTTACAGCAAGCCGGTGAGATTGACAACCTCACTGTTTCGTTGGGGCAAAATACTTTGGTTGTGTTGTGCAGGTTCCACGTTGCCGCCGGAATCTCTGGTGTTGCGCCGCACTACATCCCGCCGCCATCAACCTTCAACGTGCTTCTTGACTCCTACTGGTTCGATTAAACCTTGGTTTCTTACTGAGGGAAACTTGCCGCTGTGCGCATCACACCTTCCTCTTGGGGTTCCCAACGGACGTGTCAACTACACGCATCAAGCAAATTTCTGGCGCCGTTGCCGGGAAGATCAAGACACGCTGCAAGGGGAGTCTCCACAATCCAATCTCTTTACTTTGTTTTTTTCTTGCTTTATTTTATTTACTACTTTGTTTGTTGCACTTATATTAAAACACAAAAAAAATTAGTTGCTAGTTTTACTTTATTTACTGTCTTGCACTCTATATCAAAATCACAAAAAAATTAGTTACTTGCATTTATTTTATCTAGTTTGCTTTATTTACTATTGCTAAAATGAGTAATCCTGAAGTTGAAGTTCGTTCGTTTAAGCAACAAGGGGGAGAATGTTTGAAAGATGCTTGGTATAGAATTAGTGATGCTCATAGTAGGTGCACTAAGAAACACTCCACCACTATCCTACTCGAGAATTTTTATGTTGGTATCTCTAGCTGGAATAGATATGTTCTTGATTGTCTCGCGGGAGGTAACTTCCTAGGCGCTCCCGCTTTAGAAGCTAGTTGCATTATTGAGAGTTTATTTGGAACACCACCTGTTAATGAAACTAAAATTGAAACCTCTCTTGAGGATGTTATGAAAAAATTGGAAACCATAGAGAAAAAATTTCCGAGTGTTGAAACTAAATTGGAAATGTTACTTGATAAAACTGATGAACTTGATAAATCCTTAGGAGGAATTGATGAAAGAATTAGTGTCCTAGGAACTTGTGTTGTCCATGATGATCAAATCAATAGGATTGGTGAACTTGAAAAAGCTATGGGAACCTTGGGTTCAACCTTTTCATCTATAAAGTTTAGAGAAAAAGCTTGTGTGGGTAAGGAGCAAAAGTTTATGTATGTCTCTAAAGTGCCTAAACTAAAGAAATATTATTATAGGCCTAAAATTTACAAAGCCCTTAGTACCACTACAGATGGGGGAGCTTATGATATCAATGCTTCATCTCTTGATAATACTTGATATACACTTTCTGCGCCTAGCTGAAAGGCGTTAAAGAAAGCGCTTATGGGAGACAACCCATGTTTTTACTACAGTATTTTTGTTTTGAATTTGAGTCTTGGAAGTTGTTTACTACTGTAGCAACCTCTCCTTATCTTAGTTTTGTGTTTTGTTGTGCCAAGTAAAGTCTTTGATAGTAAAGTGAATACTAGATTTGGATTACTGCGCAGTTACAGATTTCTTTGCTGTCACGAATTTCGACCTGCCCCTCCGTAGGTAGCTCAGAAAAATATGCCAATTTACGTGCGTGATCCTCAGATATGTACGCAACTTTCATTCAATTTGGGCATTTTCATTTGAGCAAGTCTGGTGCCTCAATAAAATCCATCTTTACGGACTGTTCTGTTTTGACAGATTCTGCCTTTTATTTCGCATTGCCTCTTTTGCTATGTTGGATGAATTTCTTTGATCCATTAATGTCCAGTAGCTTTATGCAATGTCCAGAAGTGTTAAGAATGATTGTGTCACCTCTGAACATGTTAATTTTTATTGTCCACTAACCCTCTAATGAGTTGTTTCGAGTTTTGTGTGGAGGAAGTTTTCAAGGATCAAGAGAGGAGTATGATACAATATGATCAAGGAGAGTGAAAGCTCTAAGCTTGGGGATGCCCCGGTGGTTCACCCCTGCATATTCTAAGAAGACTCAAGCGTCTAAGCTTGGGGATGCCCAAGGCATCCCCTTCTTCATCGACAACATTATCGGGTTCCTCCCCGAAACTATATTTTTATTCCATCACATCTTATGTACTTTGCTTGGAGCATCGGTTTGTTTTTGTTTTTGTTTTTGTTTGAATAAATGGATCCTAGCATTCACTTGTGTGGAAGAGAGACACGCTCCATTGTTGCATATGGACAAATATGTCCTTAGGCTTTACTCATAGTATTCATGGCGAAGGTTGAATCTTCTTCGTTAAATTGTTATATGGTTGGAATCGGGAAATGCTACATGTAGTAATTCTAAAATGTCTTGAATAAATTTGATACTTGGCAATTGTTGTGCTCATGTTTAAGCTCTTGCATCATATACTTTGCACCCATTAATGAAGAAACACCTAGAGCTTGCTAAATTTGGTTTGCATATTTGGTCTCTCTAAAGTCTAGATAATTTCTAGTATTGAGTTTTGAACAACAAGGAAGACGGTGTAGAGTCTTATAATGTTTATAATATGTCTTTTATGTGAGTTTTGCTGCACCGGTTCATCCTTGTGTTTGTTTCAAATAACCTTGCTAGCCTAAACCTTGAATCGAGAGGGAATACTTCTCATGCATCCAAAATCCTTGAGCCAACCACTATGCCATTTGTGTCCACCATACCTACCTACTACATGTTATTTCTCCGCCATTCCAAAGTAAATTGCTTGAGTGCTACCTTTAAAATTTCCATCATTCGCCTTTACAATATATAGCTCATGGGACAAATAGCTTAAAAACTATTGTGGTATTGAATATGTACTTATGCACTTTATCTCTTATTAAGTTGCTTGTTGTGCGATAACCATGCTTCGGGGACGCCATCAACTATTCTTTGTTGAATATCATGTGAGTTGCTATGCATGTCCGTCTTGTCCGAAGTAAGAGAGATCTACCACCTTAATGGTTGGAGCATGCATATTGTTAGAGAAGAACATTGGGCCGCTAACTAAAGCCATGAATCATGGTGGAAGTTTCAGTTTTGGACATATATCCTCAATCTCATATGAGAACATTAACTGTTGCCACATGCTTATGCATTAAAGAGGAGTCCATTATCCGTTGTCCATGTTGTCCCGGTATGGATGTCTAAGTTGAGAATAATCAAAAGCGAGAAATCCAAAATGCGAGCTTTCTCCTTAGACCTTTGTACAGGCGGCATGGAGGTACCCCATTGTGACACTTGGTTAAAACATGTGTATTGCGATGATCCGGTAGTCCAAGCTAATTAGGACAAGGTGCGGGCACTATTAGTATACTATGCATGAGGCTTGCAACTTGTAAGATATAATTTACATGATACATATGCTTTATTACTACCGTTGACAAAATTGTTTCATGTTTTCAAAATAAAAGCTCTAGCACAAATATAGCAATCGATGCTTTCCTCTTTGAAGGACCTTTCTTTTACTTTTATGATTGATTCAGTTCACCTATTTCTCTCCATCTCAAGAAGCAAACACTTGTGTGAACTGTGCATTGATTCCTACATACTTGCATATTGCACTTGTTATATTACTCTATGTTGACAATTATCCATGAGATATACATGTTACAAGTTGAAAGCAACCGCTGAAACTTAATCTTCCTTGGTGTTTGATGTCTACGGGAGCTTCTATTCTTGTAGACAGTGTTGGGCCTCCAAGAGCAGAGGTTTGTAGAACAGCAGCAAGTTTCCCTTAAGTGGATCACCCAAGGTTTATCGAACTCAGGGAGGAAGAGGTCAAAGATATCCCTCTCATGCAACCACCGCAACCACAAAGCAAGAAGTCGCTTGTGTCCCCAACACACCTAATAGGTGCACTAGTTCGGCGAAGAGATAGTGAAATACAGGTGGTATGAATAAGTAGTGGCAACGGCACCAGAAAAGTGCTTTGCCCAGAACAGTAAACAAGCAGTAGTAACGCAGGTAAAACGAGTAAACAAGCAGCGATAGCGATATTTAGGAACAAGGCCTAGGGATTAGACTTTCACTAGTGGACACTCTCAACATTGATCACATAACGAGAATAGATAAATGCATACTCTACACTCTTGTTGGATGATGAACACATTGCGTAGGATTACACGAACCCTCAATGCCGGAGTTAACAAGCTCCACAATTCAATGTTCATATTTAAATAACCTTAGAGTGCAAGAAAGATCAACATGACTAAACCAAGTACTAACATAGCATGCACACTGTCACCTTCACGGAATAGATCATATCAATACTATCATAGCAATAGTTAACTTCACAATCTACAAGAGATCATGATCATAGCATACGCCAAGTACTAACACGGATGCACACACTGTCACCATTACACCGTGCAGGAGGAATAAAACTACTTTAATAACACATCACTAGAGTAGCACATAGATAAATTGTGATACAAAACACATTGCAATCATAAAGAGATATAAACAAGCACTTCACTACGCCATTCATAACAGTGAGTAAGTATTCGTGAAATATAGCCTAAGAGACCCACACGGTGCACACACTTGTCACCTTTACACACGTGGGACAAGGAGTCTCCGGAGATCACATAAGTAAAACTCACTTGACTAGCACAATGACATCTAGATTACAAGCATCATCATATGAATCTCAATCATGTAAGGCAGCTCATGAGATTATTGTATTGAAGTACATAGGAGAGAGATGAACCACATAGCTACCGGTACAGCCCCGAGCCTCGATGGAGAACTACTCCCTCCTCATGGGAGCGACGGCGGTGATGAAGATGGCGGTGGAGATGGCAGCGGTGTCGATGGAGAAGCCTTCGGGGGCACTTCCCCGCTCCGGCGGGTGCCGGAACAGAGACTCCTGTCCCCGGATCTTGGCTTCGCGATGGCGGCGGCTGCGGAAGGTTTTCCGTATCGTGGTTCTTCGTATCGGGGTTTTCCCGACGAGAGGCTTTAAATAGGCGGAAGGGCAGCCTCGGAGGGGCACTGGGGGCCCACACCATAGGGCGGCGCGGCCCCCTCCGGCCGCGCCGAGGTGTGGTGTGGGGCCCCCGGGGCTTCCCTACGGCGGCTCTCGGGTGTTCGGAAGGCTCCGGGAAAAATAGGACCACGGGTCTTGATTTCGTCCAATTCCGAGAATATTTCGTTACTAGGATTTCTGAAACCAAAAACAGCAGAAAACGGGAGCTGGCACTTCGGCATCTTGTTAATAGGTTAGTTCCGAGAAAATGCGCGAATATGACATAAAGTGTGCATAAAACATGTAGATAACATCAATAATGTGGCATGGAACATAAGAAATTATCGATACGTCGGAGACGTATCAGCATCCCCAAGCTTAGTTACGCTCGTCCCGAGCAGGTAAAACGATAACAAAGATAATTTCTGAAGTGACATGCCATCATAACCTTGATCATACTATTTTTAAACATATGTAGTGGATGCAGCGATCAAAACAATGGTAATGACATGAGTAAACAAGTGAATCATAAAGCAAAGACTTTTCATGAATAGTACTTCAAGACAAGCATCAATAAGTCTTGCATAAGAGTTAACTCATAAAGCAATAAATCAAAGTAAAGGCATTGAAGCAACACAAAGGAAGATTAAGTTTCAGCGGTTGCTTTCAACTTGTAACATGTATATCTCATGGATAATTGTCAACATAGAGTAATATAACAAGTACAATATGCAAGTATGTAGGAATCAATGCACAGTTCACACAAGTGTTTGCTTCTTGAGGTGGAGAGAGATAGGTGAGCTGACTCAACATAAAAGTAAAAAGAATGGTCCTTCAAAGAGGAAAGCATCGATTGCTATATTTGTGCTAGAGCTTTTATTTTGAAAACATGAAACAATTTTGTCAACGGTAGTAATAAAGCATATGAGTTATGAAAGTTATATCTTACAAGTTGCAAGCCTCATGCATAGTATACTAATAGTGCCCGCACCTTGTCCTAATTAGCTTGGACTACCGGATCTTTGCAATGCACATGTTTTAACCAAGTGTCACAATGGGGTACCTCCATGCCGCTCTGTACAAAGGTCTAAGGAGAAAGCTCGCATTTTGGATTTCTCGCTTTTGATTATTCTCAACTTAGACATCCATACCGGGACAACATGGACAACAGATAATGGACTCCTCTTTAATGCATAAGCATGTGGCAACAATTATTATTCTCATATGAGATTGAGGATATATGTCCAAAACTGAAACTTCCACCATGATTCATGGCTTTAGTTAGCGGCCCAATGTTCTTCTCTAACAATATGCATGCTCCAACCATTAACGTGGTAGATCTCTCTTACTTCGGACAAGACGGACATGCATAGCAACTCACATGATATTCAACAAAGAATGGTTGATGGCGTCCCCGAAACATGGTTATCGCACAACAAGCAACTTAATAAGAGATAAAGTGCATAAGTACATATTCAATACCACAATAGTTTTTAAGCTATTTGTCCCATGAGCTATATATTGCAAAGGTGAATGATGGAATTTTAAAGGTAGCACTCAAGCAATTTACTTTGGAATGGCGGATAAATACCATGTAGTAGGTAGGTATGGTGGACACAAATGGCATAGTGGTTGGTTCAAGTATTTTGGATGCATGAGAAGTATTCCCTCTCGATACAAGGTTTAGGCTAGCAAGGTTATTTGAAACAAACACAAGGATGAACGGTACAGCAAAACTCACATAAAAGACATATTGTAAACATTATAAGACTCCATACCGTCTTCCTTGTTGTTCAAAACTCAATACTAGATGTTATCTAGACTCTAGAGAAACCAAATATGCAAACCAAATTAGCAAGCTCTAAGTATTTCTTCATTAATGGGCGCAAAGTATATGATGCAAGAGCTTAAACATGAGCACAACAATTGCCAAGTATCAAATTATCCAAGACATTTTAGAATTACGACATGTATCATTTTCCGTTTCCAACCATATAACAATTTAACGAAGCAGTTTCAACCTTCGCCTTGAACATTAAAAGCTAAGAACACATGTGTTCATACGAACCAGCGGAGCATGTCTCTCTCCCACACAAGCATTTATTCATACAAAAACAAAAACAAAAGCACACAGACGCTCCAAGTAAAGTACATAAGATGTGGCGGAATAAAAATATAGTTTCAGGGGAGGAACCTGATAATGTTGTCGATGAAGAAGGGGATGCCTTGGGAATCCCCAAGCTTAGACGCTTGAGTCTTCTTAAAATATGCAGGGGTGAACCACCGGGGCACCCCCAAGGTTAGAGCTTTCACTCTCCTTGATCATATTGCATCATACTCCTCTCTTGATCCTTGAAAACTTCCTCCACACCAAACTCGAAACAACTCATTAGAGGGTTAGTGCATAATAAAAATTCACATGTTCAGAGGTGACACAATCATTCTTAACACTTCTGGACATTTCATAAAGCTACTGGACATTAATGGATCAAAGAAATTCATCCAACATAGCAAAAGAGGCAATGCGAAATAAAAGGCAGAATCTGTCAAAACAGAACAGTCCGTAAAGATGGATTTTATTAGGACACCAGACTTGCTCAAATGAAAATGCTCAAATTGAATGAAAGTTGCGTACATATCTGAGGATCATGCACGTAAATTGGCTTAATTTTCTGAGCTACCTACAGGGAGGTAGACCCAGATTCGTGACAGCAAAGAAATCTGGAACTGCGCAGTAATCCAAATCTAGTACTTAATTTTCTATCAACGACTTTACTTGACACAACAAAACACAAAACTAAGATAAGGAGAGGTTGATACAGTAGTAAACAACTTCCAAGACACAAATATAAAACAAAGTACTGTAGCAAAATAACACATGCGTTATCTCCCAAGAAGTTCTTTCTTTATAGCCGTTAAGATGGGCTCAGCAGTTTTAATGATGCACTCGCAAGAAATAGTATTTGAAGCAAAAGAGAGCATCAAGAGGCAAATTCAAAACACATTTAAGCCTAACATGCTTCCTATGCATAGGAGTCTTGTAAATAAACAAGTTCATGAAGAGCAAAGTAACAAGCATAGGAAGATAAAACAAGTGTAACTTCAAAAATTTCAGCACATAGAGAGGTGTTTTAGTAACATGAAAATTTCTACAACCATATTTTCCTCTCTCATAATAACTTTCAGTAGCAACATGAGCAAACTCAACAATATAACTATCACATAAAGCATTCTTATCATGAGTCTCATGCATAAAATTATTACTCTCCACATAAGCATAATCAATTTTATTAGTAATAGCGGGAGCAAATTCAACAAAGTAGCTATCATTATTATTCTCATCAAGTGTAGGAGGCATAGTATAATCACAATAAAATTTACTCTCCATAGTAGGTTGTACCAAAAGACCACTATTATAATCATCATAAATAGGAGGCAAAGTATCATCAAAGAAAATTTTCTCCTCAATGCTTGGGGGACTAAAAAGATCATGAAAACCGGCTTCCCCAAGCTTAGAACTTTCTATATCATTATCAACAATGGTGTTCAAAGTGTTCATACTAATATTACTACCAGCATGCAAATAAGGTTCCATAGGTTTTTTAATTTTCGCATCAAACCATCCATGTCTTAAATCAGGAAATAGAATAAGAAGCTCATTGTTGTCCATTATGCCAAACTAGTGTAAACAAGAAACAAAAAGATGCAATTGCGGGATCTAAAGGAAATAGCTTCGAGCACAAACACAATGGTGCCGGAAAAGTCTTGTTACACGGAACCGGAGTATGAGTGCCTTTTTACCTTTCCTCCCCGGCAACGGCGCCGGAAAAGTGCTTGATGTCTACGGGAGCTTCTATTCTTGTAGACGGTGTTGGGCCTCCAAGAGCGAGAGGTTTGTAGAACAACGAGCATGTTTCCCTTAAGTGGATCACCCAAGGTTTATCGAACTCAGGGAGGAAGAGGTCAAAGATATCCCTCTCATGCAACCCTGCAACCACAAAGCAAGAAGTCTCTTGTGTCCCCAACACACCTAATATGTGCACTAGTTCGGCGAAGAGATAGTGAAATACAGGTGGTATGAATAAGTAGTGGCAACGGCACCAGAAAAGTGCTTTGCCCGAACGAGTAAACAAGCGTAGTAACGCAGCGGTAGTAACGCGATAAAAAGTAAACAAGCGGCGATAGCGATATTTAGGAACAAGGCCTAGGGATTAGACTTTCACTAGTGGACACTCTCAACATTGATCACATAACGGAATAGATAAATGCATACTCTACACTCTTGTTGGATGATGAACACATTGCGTAGGATTACACGAACCCTCAATGCCGGAGTTAACAAGCTCCACAATTCAATGTTCATATTTAAATAACCTTAGAGTGCAAGAAAGATCAACATGACTAAACCAGGTACTAACATAGCATGCACCACTGTCACCTTCACGCCACGTAGGAGGAATAGATCATATCAATACTATCATAGCAATAGTTAACTTCACAATCTACAAGAGATCATGATCATAGCATACGCCAAGTACTAACACGGATGCATACACTCGTCACCATTACACCGTGCGGGAGGAATAAAACTACTTTAATAACACATCACTAGAGTAGCACATGGATAAATTGTGATACAAAACACATTGCAATCATAAAGAGATATAAATAAGCACTTCACTACGCCATTCATAACGAGTGAGTAAGTATTCACGTGAAATATAGCCTAAGAGACCCACACGGTGCACACAATGTCACCTTTACACACGTGGGACAAGGAGTCTCCGGAGATCACATAAGTAAAACTCACTTGACTAGCACAATGACATCTAGATTACAAGCATCATCATATGAATCTCAATCATGTAAGGCAGCTCATGAGATTATTGTATTGAAGTACATAGGAGAGAGATGAACCACATAGCTACCGGTACAGCCCCGAGCCTCGATGGAGAACTACTCCTCCTCATGGGAGCGAGCAACGGTGATGAAGATGGTGGTGGAGATGGCAGCGGTGTCGATGGAGAAGCCTTCGGGGGCACTTCCCCGCTCCGGCGAGGTGCCGGAACGAGACTCCTGTCCCCCGGATCTTGGCTTCGCGATGGCGGCGGCTGCGGAAGGTTTTCCGTATCGTGGTTCTTCGTATCAGGGTTTTCGCGACGGAGGCTTTAAATAGGCGGAAGGGCAGCCTCGGAGGGGGCCTGGGGGCCCACACCATAGGGCGGCGCGGCCCCCCTCTGGCCGCGCCAGGGTGTGGTGTGGGGCCCCCAGGGCTTCCCTCTGGCGGCTCTCGGGTGTTCCGGAAGGCTCCGGGAAAAATAGGACCACGGGTCTTGATTTCGTCCAATTTCGAGAATATTTCGTTACTAGGATTTACGAAACCAAAAACAGCGAAAAACAGGAACTGGCACTTCGGCATCTTGTTAATAGGTTAGTTCCAGAAAATGCGCGAATATGACATAAAGTGTGCATAAAACATGTAGATAACATCAATAATGTGGCATGGAACATAAGAAATTATCGATACGTCGGAGACGTATCAGTGTTGCTTCAATACCTTTACTTTGATTTATTGCTTTATGAGTTAACTCTTATGCAAGACTTATTGATGCTTGTCTTGAAGTACTATTCATGAAAAGTCTTTGCTTTATGGTTCAGTTGTTTACTCATGTCATTACCATTGTTTTGATCGCTGCATTCATTACATATGTTTACAATAGTATGATCAAGGTTATGATGGCATGTCACTCCGAAATTATACGTGTTATCGTTTACACTGCTCGGGACGAGCAGGAACTAAGCTTGGGGATGCGATACGTCTCCGATGTATCGATAATTTCTTATGTTCCATGCCACATTATTGATGATATCTACATGTTTTATACACTTTATATGTCGTATTTATGCATTTT
This sequence comes from Lolium rigidum, assembly GCF_022539505.1. NCBI lineage: Eukaryota > Viridiplantae > Streptophyta > Magnoliopsida > Poales > Poaceae > Lolium > Lolium rigidum. The sequence goes on along the minus strand of NC_061512.1, from coordinate 186,579,100 downwards.
CCGGCACTAACCTATTAACAAGATGCCGAAGAGCCGATTCTTGTTTTCTGCTGTTTTTGGTTTCAGAAATCCTAGTAAAGAAATATTCTCGGAATTGGACGAAATCAACGCCCGGGGTCCTATTTTTGCACGAAGCTTCCGGAAGACCGAGGGGAAAGGAAGTGGGGCCACGAGGCGCCGACACGCTAGGGCGGCGCGGCCCGGCCCCGGCCGCGCCGGCTCGGCGTGTGGGGCCCTCGTGTGGCCCCCGCGTTGCCCTTCCGCCTACTTAAAGCCTTCGTCGCGAAACCCCCGATACCGAGAGCCACGATACGGAAAACCTTACCGAGACGCCGCCGCCGCCAATCCCATCTCGGGGGATTACGGAGATCACCTCCGGCACCCTGCCGGAGAGGGGATTCATCTCCCGGAGGACTCTTCACCGCCATGGTCGCCTCCGGAGTGATGAGTGAGTAGTTCACCCCTGGACTATGGGTCCATAGCGGTAGCTAGATGGTTGTCTTCTCCTCATGTGCTTCATTGTCGGATCTTGTGAGCTGCCTAACATGATCAAGATCATCTATCTCGTAATTCTATATGTTGTGTTTGTCGGGATCCGATGGATAGAGAATACTATGTTATGTTGATTATCAATCTATTACCTATGTGTTGTTTATGATCTTGCATGCTCTCCGTTATTACTAGAGGCTCGGCCAAGTTTTTGCTCTTAAATCCAAGAGGGAGTATTTATGCTCGATAGTGGGTTCATGCCTCCATTAAATGCGGGACAGTGACGAGAAAGTTCTAAGGTTGTGGATGTGTTGTTGCCACTAGGGATAAAACATTGATGCTATGTCCAGAGGATGTAGTTATTGATTACATTACGCACCATACTTAATGCAATTGTCTGTTGCTTTGCAACTTAATACTGGAAGGGGTTCGGATGATAACCTGAAGGTGGACTTTTTAGGCATAGATGCATGCTGGATAGCGGTCTATGTACTTTGTCTTTTTTTTTTTTTTTTTTGAAATTTTAACAGTAGGAAAGGCTCCTACTGTTTTGCTATATTAATATGGGGGGTCTGGGGGGACCCCAAAAAATTTACATCTTTTTACACAGAAGTGGTTCTCAGGGAATACAGGTGGGGGTTTTAGAGATTGTCTACAAACTTATTAATAAAAGGATGCAGATCCTTTTTAGTTCTATGGACTAGTAAAGCAAAGTCTTGCTTGAACCTCCTTGTCCAAGAGTCAATATCTGGATCTATGCCATTGAAGAGCTTGTTATTCCTTTCCTTCCATATACTCCAAGATGCAACAATTGTGACTTCCATGTAGAGAGGATCCTTCCAAGTAGCACGCCCCTGTTCTATTATATCAAGTCTGTTGCCTTGTTGTGACCAAACCATCTTCAATTTATTCCAACAGGATCTGCTGAAGTCACAGTGGAAAATCATGTGCTCAATAGTTTCTTCTGGTGGTGAGGGACACATCAAGCAATTATAGGAAGAATTAATCTTGTAGTTTCTTCGGCGTAGCATGTTTCTGGTGTTCAGCCTTGTCTACCAAAACTAGCCACCAAAAGAATTTGAGTTTGGGAGTGCATTTAGATTTCCAGAGCCAGAGGAAGGAAACATGTGTTGTGCATTCTCTAAAGCAGAAATTATAGTAATCTCTCGATGTATATGTGGCAGCTCCCCAATCATAAGTCCAAGTGTCTTGAGAATTATTAGAGAAATCAATGTGTGCAGCCAATCCTTGTAGTGTTCGGACTTCTTCAAGAGCTTGTGGTGAAAGTGGCAGAGTGAAATTATGTGATAATTGATTGGTCTGTTAGGAATTCTCTCGACGAGATATCTTCATTTTTTGTGTAAGAGAATGCTCTAGGGAATTCCTCGGAATTAATATTTGATAACCATTTATCCTTCCGGAAAAGTGTGGAGCAGCCATCATTAACATGACTCACATGAATTCCTCTAAAGATATGAGAAAGATTAAAAACAGCTCTCCACCAAAAAGATCCACATGGTGCCATAGCATGAGGGACTTTGCCGATGTAATAAGTGTTCCATAAAAGGTGCACCCGGGGTATATCTTCCTTGTTATAAAATTTGTGTAAATATTTCGAAGTAGTCCTTCATTTTGTATTTTAAGATTCAAGATACCAAGTCCTCCCTTCTTCTTTGGCTTGCAAACCATGTCCCAAGCAACCAGGGAATTACTCTTCACACCATCCTCTCGTTCTCTTGTTCCAAAGACAGGTGTCTTCTAATTTTCTCCACATGCTCTAGAATTTTTGGGTTTATATGGATGGAACACATAGTGAAGTTGGCAATAGAAGTGAGTAATGAGTTTACCACTGTAACTCTCCCACTATAATTCATCATCAAAAAGGTAGCTGAAACCCTTCTTTCAATTCTATCCACCAATGGCATGAGATCTTGTACAGTGGGTTTGGTTGTACCCAGTGGCGAGTGCCAAGGTAAGTAAAAGGCATTGTGGCAATATTACATCCCAGTAATCCAAAGAAAGAAATCTGCTTGTTGTGTGGATAAGTTTATAGGGATGAGGGAGGATTTATGGAAATTGATGTGTAAACCCGTAGAGGCAGCATATTTCTTCGATATTTCTTTCATAGCCAACACTTGATCATGACATGCCTTCATAATGACGAGGGTATCATCAGCATATTGCACTACTGGGAACTCCATCTGGTAAGAGTGAGAGAAAGGTGCTTGAATGACCCCAGTTAGGAAAGCTTTGTTGATAGCAGCTTGTAATAGATCTGCAGCCAAGACAAAAAGAAGAGGAGAAAGAGGATCTCCTTGTCTAACTCCACATTTGCAGAAAAATTGTCGTCCGTGTACTCCATTGAGTAAAACGGAGGATTTGCCGAGCCAAAAATAGTTTGGATCCATTTTATCCATCTTTCATCAAAACCCATATGTTGCATTATTTTTATCATGGCACTATGATCAATTGTGTCAAAGGCCTTTGCAAAATCCAATTTGAGTAACAGAATTTCTTGATTAGATTTCTCACATTGATATAGAAATTCAAAAGCCCAAGCAAGACAATCTTGAATAGTTCTGCCCTTGAGGAATCCATACCGATTCTTATGAACTATTTTCAAGCACAATTTTCTCGTAATCTATTAGCCTGAAGCTTGGTTAGAATCTTGAGCACACAATTGAGCAGTAGTGATGGGCCTATAGTCATTGATTCCTTCGAGGTTTGCTAGTTTTGGAATGAGAGTGATATATCCCATATTTATACTCTCCAGGTCCAAATTTCCTTCATAGAAACTAAAACACCAGTGCATATATATCCTCTTTAATAATGTGCCAGGATTTCTTGAGGAAGAGGCCATTAAATCCATCCGGTCCTGGTGCTTTGTCCACTGGCATCCATTTTATAACCTCATCAATTTCTTGCTTTGTAAATGGGACCGATAATTCTTCTAGCCCAGAGATAGGAGTAAATAAGGATGATAGATCAAATTCCATCTGAGGTGCAGCCTTAGTTCCAAGCCTAGCCTTGTAAGTCTGAAAAATTACCTCCTCCTTATCTTTATGTTCAGTTACAAGAGTTCCATCTGGGAGTAAAAAGGATGCAATAGCATTTCTTCTATGCCTCTCTGTAGCAAAAGTTTGAAAGAATCTTGTGTTTTCGTCACCAAACTTAGTCCATCGAATTGTACATCTCTTTTTCCAATATTCATTCTGATAAGAAAGCAGCCTAGAGAGATGCAGTTTCATGATTTTCCTGAAATTCACTTCAGGCAGAGAGAGAGTTCGAATTTCTTCCAGTTTATCAATTTCAGCAATGGCTTGACTGGTATTCTCTATACAGATAGACAATTTGGAAATGGATTTACTCCAATGCTTAAGATCATGCCTCAGTCTTTTAAATTTGGCATTTAAATTTGCTGCTACCGTTCTTTTTGTGTGTGGGTTTACTCCAACTATCGGTAACAATCTGTTGAAATCCGGGGTGGGCTGCCCAAAAGGATTCAAATCTGAATAATTTATCGCCGGTATGGTTGTTTCAATGGAAATTATGCAAGGTGTGTGATCGGATGTTGGTTTGCATTGTGTCATGACAGAAGTTGCAGGATAAGAAATAGTCCAGTGTGGAGAGGTAAAAAACCAATCAAGTTGCTCAAGCAGAGGATCTTGCTGCATGTTACTCCATGTGTATTTTCTCCCTTTGATAGCAAGTTCAGTAAGATTTTGTGAGCGAATAATATCATTAAAAATGAGCATATCATTCACATTCCCTCCAGGTTTATTTCTGTTACTAGGTGATCTAATAAAATTAAAATCACCAGCAATTAACCAATCCTCATCAGTTGGAATGTTAAGATCATAAAGCCATTGAATAAAAGCTTCCCTATGCTCTCCAGTACAGGGTCCATATACATTTACCAGGGTCCAGGACTGTGAAGATTGTGTGGAGGTGAAGTGAACAGAAAGAGCAAAGGGCTCACAATGCATGACTAAGCCAGAGAAAATAGAACCCTTCCAAATAATAATTAGTCCCCCAGATGCACCAGAAGAAGGAACATACACAAACTCATCAAAATCAGGTGGACGACAAGATTTAATAAATTGCATGTCAAAGAAATCCTTTTTGTTTCTTGCAAGCAAATGACAAGCACAACCACTTGTTTTTAATTGCATTCATGAGAGCTAATTGCTTGGATTTCGCATTAAGTCCACGAATATTCCAACATAAGACAAGCCACTTTTTCAGAAAATTCATAATTATTACAAAAGGATTAAAGAGAACACTGCCTATGCAATGCTCTTGCTTCCCTCTTCTTCCTTGCTTTCAGTCTGCTCCTCTGCTAGAGCTGGAGCAAGAAGCCTTCCTTCAGTCAGTTCTTCCTGGGGCACCCCACATAGATTAATTCCAATAGCTTGAAGTACAGGAATAGGGGTGGCAGTCTGAGCAGATGAATCATCCTGAATAGTGACAAACTGTGCTAGACTTTTTCTTCTTGAGAATCTTTTGCTTCACCGAGGAATTGTCCTCTCGCTTCACCTTTGATTTAAAGGCCCTAGCTTCAGAAAGGTTCTTGTGATTAAATCCATCATATTTATTGCTTCTAGAGCTCCTCCCGACTTGAGAAGTGCACTCGGAGTTGTTCAGCCACCATTTTTCCTTTTCCTTTTATATCTACTGTCAAGCCAGTGTCATTACTTTGCTCACTAGCTGATGAGCTAGAAAGTTCATTAGGGTAATCAATCATCATGTGAGAGGGAGCAGTGTAGGAGGCAGATGCAGAGTCTGTACAGACTTTCCTCCCAGCTTTCAGTAGAAAGAATTCACCCAGTAATTCAAATAACATGACAGAGTCCATCTGAATAGAAAAGGAAATATGATGTGAGTTGTCCAGAGCAACATTTGGGGCCATAGCAGATTGCAGAGCAGATTTTGCCTCGACTGAATTTTGCCCATAATTCCGCATGTAAGTCTTGTAGAGACCCGGAATCAAAAGAGAAAAGATTGATCTCGTTGTTTCGGTGGAGCTTCGATCATGGTAGTGTCCCCGAACCCGAACTAGAGGAGGGAGAGTCCATAATGCTCGTTAGCCCAAGCTCGCAGGTGGACTCGTCTGTGACATTGTTTGCAGGAGGAGGGAGACCAGCTTCAAAAGGTACCCCTTGTTCTGCCAACATAGCTTGGAAATTGAAAAGGGGTGGTGCTTCTTCTTCTTCAGCCCCAGCAGGTTGAACAAAAATTTCTGGGGCAGCAGCATTGTTGTGCAGATGTTCTTGGTGATTACCATGTTGATGTCCATGAAAGTTACCTCCTCCTTGATTGTTTTGCTGATTCTGTTGCAACCACAGGGCTAGCTGGTGTTGATATAAATCTTCAGCGAAGGATCTCAGTCCATAAAGAGGATGAGGATTGTTTGTTGGAGGATCTTCGAGTGGGGGAGGGATTTCAGCATCATGTGCATTCCAATCGAGCTTCTCGGAATAAACACGAGAACAGTCCAACTCCTCCTAGCCCCACCAAGTTGATGCAACACAAGAGTTTTTGGCACAAACTTAGGGTCAACAATAGATGCTCGACCAAAACAAATTTGTTGTTTCCACGTGGATTCACGCTGTATAGAGAGTAACCCAAAATCCTCCACTGCACTGCTAATTATGCGAGTAGATTGATAGTTCAGGGGGAAACCAAGATATAGCAACCATGTCTCCCTACCAAAAGCAGTTAAACGCATATTTTTTGCTTCATCATGCTTCACAAAAGTAATGGTTGTTATTTCATCCAGTTGAAAAGTCAAACCAGAGACAGTATCAGCAGTGAGGGTATCTCTGAAGGTGTAAACCCCAATACCAAAAGGGTGATCATCATAGAATCTGACTAAGTGTCCTGCCTCTACCAGCATATCCCTAATATCTTCCCTCATAGTTTCTCTCAGATGAATGGGGATGAATCTGTTTGTTTCTGCTATCAAGACCCTATCATTCTGCAGCGGTGCAATGGCAGGAACCACTAGATCTGTGCGTACCTTGCGATTAAGAGGCCCTTGATCAATTGTCATCCCTTCCGGGAGGAAAGCCAGAGGATTAACAGGAAAGGTGGCCATTGTCGCCGAATCGCCTAGCAGAGTAGCTTCAGGCTGGTGCGTAGACGGAGCTGGGGAAGTGACAGAGGAAGGAGGCGAAACGGCGGCAGGTGCTGTAGCAAGAGAATTACCCGAATCGTCACCTTCCTTTTTCTTTTTAGGGACCCAGACCAATTTAGTAGGAGCAATAAATTTCTTCCGAGAAGTTTGGACAGATTTAACCCGCCAGATTTGCTTCTTCGCTTGGCCCGCCGGTGTTGGCTTCACTCCATGACACAAAGGTTGTTGGGCCATTTTAGTACAAGCATTACATCTCTGGCCCAAACTCTGGCAGCCCAAACATAAACCAGGGCAGTTAGCCCGCAGATGATCCTTGAGCCCACAACGATAGCAACGGCCAATAAATTCAAAAGTGATGTCCTTGGGCGGGATAAAAGGTAGATTCAACATATGCATGATTTCCTCATCATCATAACCAGCCTGTCGCTGATCTTCCAAAATCTCCAAGGTAAGAATAGGTAACTTAGCACATAAAATCCGGGCACAATTCGAACCAATAAAGGTTTTCCTTAAACGAGTGTTGCTTTCCTTGGAGACATCAATTTGAGAAGAAAAGCTTCCAAAATTAAGCAGCGACGAAAACATCCGTTGAGGAGTCTGAGAGTCAGGAGAATGATTCACGGGCGAAACTCCAACAGGAAGAAAACCAAACTTGGAGAGTTCTTTAGCAGAAGAGTGAGGATCTCTAGCAGCACTATCAACCAGAACATGTAATGCAGGATTGAAACGTGTTGGGCTTCGTTGTGCTACATCAACATTATGAGAATCTGAACTCCAAGAGAGTTTTCCACCAGTGAAGAAAATACCCGAGGTATCTCCACGATACAAAGAGAAATGACATATAAAATCTGGCCAAATTCTGTCCTTGAGCCCATAGATAAAGTGACCCACTTTGTTGGAGAAAACAGAGAAACGAAAACGGCGATCACTTAACTTGAAAACCTTGAAATTCGCCCCAGCACCACCAATGCAGCATTGTAAGGCCAGATCCACAGCTTCTTCATCCAGATGAAAGGAGGCAGAAGAGAACGAAACCACCAGGAAAAATTCTCGTGCCAAAGGAGAGGGTGAGAAGTGGACAGAGCAACCAAAACGTCGACGCACCTGATCGGCCACAGCCTGGCCAGGGGAGAAATCCCAATGGAGGAGTGCATCCATGATCTAGAGGAGGAGATCGCCATGGTTTGGTGTGGTGGAGAGGTGGGAGGAGGTGGAGGAGGAGGAGGAGATCGCCATGGCTTGTGTCTGATTTGGTGTGGTGGAGAGGTGGGAGGAGGTGGAGGAGGAGCGTCTATGTACTTTGTCGTAATGCCCAATTAAATCTCACAATATTCATCATATCATGTATGTGCATTGTTATGCCCTCTCTATTTGTCAATTGCACGACTGTAATTTGTTCACCCAACATGCTATTTATCTTATGGGAGAGACACCTCTAGTGAACTGTGGACCCCGGTCCATTCTTTACATCTGAAATACAAATCTGTCTGCTATTGTTCTTTACTTGTTCTTGCAAACAATCATCATCCACACTATACATCTAATCCTTTGTTACAGACAAGCCGGTGAGATTGACAACCTCACTTGTTTCGTTGGGGCAAAGTACTTTGGTTGTGTTGTGCGGGTTCCACGTTGGCGCCGGAATCTCCGGTGTTGCGCCGCACTACATCCCGCCGCCATCAACCTTCAACGTGCTTCTTGACTCCTACTGGTTCGATTAAACCTTGGTTTCTTACTGAGGGAAACTTGCCGCTGTGCGCATCACACCTTCCTCTTGGGGTTCCCAACGGACGTGTCAACTACACGCATCAACCACCGAAGCAGGCATGCCGAAGATAGGACCTCTGCTCCAAAGCGGTGCCTCCAACGAGGTTATGACGCAGCAGCGCCGCCACTGCCTGGTCTGAAGACCAAGGTTTTCACCCGGAGCAAGTACTTGGGGAGGTGAGGTGGAGCCTCGGCATCGCCCACAAGAGGGGAACCAGCTCCCATGGGCGTCGCCGATACCAGAACCGACATCCTCGGCTGAGCTTTCGCTCGGCCACAACACCCATCTACCCCGAGTCGTGGAACTAGCTCCAACCCCCACCGCGAAGGCGAGGGACACCATAACTGCAACCGCGCCTCCAGATCTGGATCTGGGCGAGGAATGGCTCCCGTGCCAAACCTCGCCAGGAGCTCCCGATGCCGCGTGCCTTACCGCCCTCACGGCCAAGGGACACGACCAACACCACCACCACGAGGCTCGCCGCAGAGCCGCTCGTGCGTCCGCCACCGGGAGCCGCCGCTCTGGCCTCCAAACTCCCCCAAACCGACAAGCCAAAGAGGCAAAGCCACACACACACACACACCGGGACGACCCCGGCCACCACACCAACCATCCGCAGCTCGACGAAAAGGCACGGCTTGGCCATCAGATCCCCAGATCTAGGTGGCCAGAAGCGTGTGCAACGCGGGAAGACGACCACCAGGAGCTTGCCGACGATACCAGGATGGGGAAGAGCAAAGGGAGGCCACACCTGTCGGGGCACCGCGCCGGCGACGGGTGCCTGGGACCCCTGTCCCGCCTGCAGCCGTTGCCCGTCTAGATCTCCTGCAAAAGGTCACCTTGACCCACTCCATGGTGGCCAGCACCTGCGGCGTGAAGCTTGGATCCGTCTCCACGTGGGAGAAGACGGAGCTTCAGGAAGGTCGAGCAGTCCATGGCCAGGATGAGCTCCGCATCTTGCCGCAGAGAACGGGCGCGCCGGCCGCCGAAACGAACGCAGTGCTCGGAGGTCGCCTCGCCGCCGCTCTCCTCAAAGTCGCGGGCTTGCCCGCCGGCGGTCTCAGGTGGCGGAGAGGCTGGGTGATGGGGAGGCGGCGGGGGAAGTTAGGGTTGGGGGCGCCCGAGTGGCCCCAAGCGAGGAGCGACGCAGACGAGTTTTTTCTGAACCCCGGATCTTTTGATGTTGATATATGTTGATTATATAATTGTTGCCAGCTCATCAAATGAAGCAACCTCATTTTTACTTCACAACATGAGTGTTCACTTTGCACTAAAGGACCTTGGTGAATTACATTTCTTCTTGGGTATTGAAGTCAAGAAGTGTTCTAATGGAATTGTTTTGACACAAGAATAGTATGCAAAAGACTTACTCAAGAAAGTTGGGATGTTCCAATGCACAACGTGCCTTAAGCCACTCTCTGTAAGCGACAAGTTATCTCTACAAGATGGAATACCTCTTGGCTCTGAGGACAGCACAAATTATCGAAGTGTGGTTGGTGCTTTGCAATATTTAACCTTGACAATACCTGATTTACCCTTTTATGTTAACAAGGTTTGTCGGTATCTCCATGCTCCTACTACTGCACACTGGACAGTCGTAAAGCGCATTCTGAGATACATACAGGGTACAATATAGATTGGCTTAACTTTTCAGAGACCTTCATCCACTCTTCTTAGTGTGTTTTCAGATGAAGATTAGGTAGGTGATATTGATGACAGGCGTTCCACTGGTGGTTTTGCGATTTTGTTTGGCCCAAACTTAATCTCATGGAGTGCAAAAAAATAGGCCACTGTATCTCGGTCTAGCACTGAAGCAGAATACAAAGCACTAGTAAATGCAACAACTGAATTGATTAGAGTGGAGAAACTGGTTCAAGAATTAGGTGTGCCACTCAAGCAACGTCCATGCCTTTGGTGTGATAATCTTGGAGTAACATATCTTTCAGTGAATCCAGTTTTCCATGCTAGGACGTAAACATGTAGAAATTTATTTTCATTTTGTTCGAGAAAGAGTGGCAGAAAGACTCCTTGACATTAAGTTTATTTCTACAAAGGACTAGGTTGCAGATGGTTTTACCAAGACTTTAAGTGAAAAGGATCTAGATAAGTTTAAGCGTAATCTCAACCTCACTCGAGGTTTAGATTAAGGGGGGTGTTAAACCTTGTAATGCTTTGCACAATATCGGTATAGAGTAGTACTCTACCTGGTATTGTACCTCCTTGTATTGCCACGTGTAGGGATTTTCTACACCTATATAAACATGCAACTTGGCCCAGGTAGAGGGTATGGTTCTACCCTACACAACTAACAATACTAACCATTGGATCCAATTATAATATTCTCTATCCTAACGAATGGTATAAGATACCATAAAACTAGCTTAGAATATATGATAAGACTGGAGAACAACTTCATTACCATGCATTTTAAGAGATACTACATAGGAAAATGATGCATATCCTTCAGAGCATGGCCGTCTCGCAACCTCCGGCTCCCGCGCCAAACATGTTCCTCGTTGTCGCCCGCACAACACGTCCTAGGGGGGTCCTGCACACCTTATCTCCTCCAATTTGCCTTCCTTTCTCCTACCACACTTCCTATTCCCGTGAACTGCCATGGCCGGTGTGGCTTCTAGTCTCCGGTGGTTGCCCCGCGCCTTCCCAATCTCTAGCCACCACCCAGTGGAGCACCTTCTCCATCGTCTCCACCTCTGGTGGTTCCTATGCACCGCCTCCTCCCCCTACATCATGAAGGTTTGGTTGCGCCCTGCGTCTCCACCTGCATCCCACACCTCCTTGCTGGTTGCACAACGTCGCCTCGGCCCCTCACACGCAAACTGTTGTGCCGCCGTGTTGTGCTCTGTCGCGCGCCGCAATTTCCATGGGGAGGCCTCGATCTTGTCGCTTCTCCTAGCCGTGGGCGGCGACGGCAGCTGCAACAAGGTGCCTGAGAGGGCCCCGCACATTGCCGAGGCTGGAGGCATCGGTTGAGCTGCGTGTGTGTGGCGGCGGAAGGTGGCGCCTCGTCGGTCAAGCTACAGATCAAGATCTCACTAGTGGTGGTGCTGGAATGGTGGTGGTGCTTCCATGGGAGGGCGGTGGTGCTGCTTGGGATGGGTTGCGGTGATGCAAATGTTGGTATCCGGCATGCGGCGGCTAGTGGTGATTTAGACGGTGTTTGCCGGTGCTCCAAATGAAGGGTGGTGATGCTTCCACACGAGGGTGTGATGCATGTAAAATACATACATGAACTTTGTAGTTTATTGTATTAAAATCCTTATTATATGGCAACTTTATCATATTTATTGCGACTAACCTATTAATAATTGCAAAGTGCACAAGTTCTTGTTTTATAGTTTGTTGTGTACTAAATAGGTAAATATGGAAGGAAACTGGTCATTATGACAAAATCTGGAGTTTCCTAACATCTATCCGTGCAGTACTTTTTTCGAAGATGGCCCAGATAGGCCCTGAAGACAGCGTCAAAATAAGAAGTGTCAATTGACAAAGTTGTGGGGAATTTTATTCTCTTTCTTTTAGACATAAAATTTTCCCCAATCGAAGTCTGGATGCCCCGTATTGGCCATATTACTGGAGGATACAAAGTTAGTTTCGGGAACCCGAAAATATGTGACCGAAAATATGTGACGTGATTGACTCAAACTCCTTCCAAATTTGGGTGTTTCGACCAAGGGAAGACTTGATGGACTCATAAAGCACATAGGAGAGTCCTAGGAAAGTTATAAATATGCTCAAGAGCCCTTGGATCAAAAGGGTGTCCATCCTATGGCCATGATTGTACCTCCATCACTATATATTGAGAGGAAACCCTACTTTTAGAGGCATCCACCCATAGCCACGAAATTTCCCTCCTTGACAGCTGCCAAGGAGAGGGAAAATATCCTCAACACAAACACGAAGTCCAAGGAAGAAGAAGGGGCAAGTGGCCGCTTCCCCCAAGGGCATCCGCCCCCCATAGGGAGCCGCCAGCGCCGCCTCCTGCATAGAACGCCATATAGGTGGATTGTAGGGTTTTAGAGAATAGATAGCTTACCTTTAGCTCCTCGTGGGTTCAACACTCAAATGCTTATCAAATTGTACTATGATGATCCTCTGCACTTGGGGGTTATCAAGATACTTTTATGGCGCCGTTGCCGAGGAGCATAGAGCTAGGCTTCTATTCTTGTTTGCAATGCTAGTTTACTTCCAGTACCTTGCATATAAAATTAAAACTATAAAGAAATATTAGATAATGGAAGATGTTATGGATATTTCTCGTGAGTCCCGCAAATATATGAAGGATATGCTAGAGAACTATGTTAGAAGCTTGAATATTCCCTTTTGTACTAATATTTTGAATGCAAGAAATCATGTTGAGAGTGCCAAGGAAGAACAAGAGAAGGAGGATGACAAAAGCATAATATTGGGTATTCCCATGCAAGCCCAAGAAAATGATAAAGAAGAACAAGTGGAGGAAGAATGGAGTAGCTACCCATCTCCAACTCCCAATAATGGCAACACACAAATTCCTGTGAACGCCCCTTCTTATAATATTGATGATGATTCTCTATGTGATATAAGTCTGTCTAATTTATGGAAGGATCATGAAGATGTAAAAGAAATAGATGATACCATAAGCTCATTAGATGATTTTTCTTTATGTGGTGATTATATTCACAACTATGTTATTGAGTCTACTATTGATGCTTGCAGATATTATGAAAAGGAAGAGATAAAAGCCATATTTATGTTTCCATGTTATTTTAAATCAAAGTATTGGTCATTATATGTATTTTCTACCATTAAGTTGATGTAATTCATATATAAAATACCAATGCATAGGAAGAGAGTTAGACTTAAAAGTTAATGATTTAAAATCTTGTGGTGTGCTCCATATGCTTTCAAATAAAATTTAATTTGAGCACACCTTTATGTCCTTATTAAATTTTTAAATAACTTTACTTATTATTACATAGTAATTAATTTATAATTTTTAATTTAAAAATAAACTATGGAAGAGTAAATGGGAAGGATGAGCAACGGAGAAGGTGGGGTCGACCTTGAGCATGTGTTGCTCATTCCAATGAAACCATTGCAAAGTCTATATCATTAGAAGTCTTCCTACACTAAAACAAAATAGAAAGAGTATTTACTTTATATATATGTTATCTTCTTGAATAAAATGGTTTCCCAATAATTACTATAGTTTCCATCTTGGTAGAAATTATCATATCATTTGTTTGCAGAACTAACCATTTTGTAGGAATTGAAGTATCATGGAGATGAAAATATTTATCTATTTGAGATGAGTAACATGATATGATGAGGAAAAAATTAGATTACCAGAATTATCAAGATAATAATTTTGGGGATGCCCATCAATGCCCTTCTTCTTTCAATTATCTCAACTAAATCATTTCAAACTCATGTTCTAGTTTTATCTTCATGGTCCCATTTAAATGTTTGCAGGGACCATGTTTTTATTTACCTTTAATTTTTGTTTTGTTATTCCTATGCATGCTTGATGTTGCAATATAGTTTATTTTTAGTTTACTCTCTGGTTTCTAAAATAAAGTACCAAGTTTAACCCATTTGTATGTTGGAAGTTGTCAAACAAAATTGGAGTTATTGATTTCTGCGCTGCACTTTTTAGTGCACGATTTCTCTATTTTTTTGGCAACTCCTAAAATCTTGATAAATTCACAGTATCTGTAACTTTTCATCCTATGTATGCAAAATTGACTAAAATTCCTGACAGGTCTAAGTGGTCTAAAAAATTCAGTTTTGTTGCTGCTAAAATTCTTGGCAGATTATGCCTTTTAATGTTAGAACCATTCTTTTAAGTATCAAAATGATTTTTTCTTACAACTTTTGATATACTAGAATGAGTAGGACATTATGTGCTCTCTGGTTCATGAGGAAATAATTTTATCTTTGAAGAAAATGGTAGCAAGCATATTATTCTTGTACCACTAATGTCACCCCATAGAAAAGAATGGGAGAAAATTTTCTGTTGAAGTTTTTTCACATGGAATAGAGGAACACCACACCAAGAGATATCCAAGAATGGTGAAGACCATAATCTCGGGGATGCCCAAGGAACCCCACTGGACTCATATTTAAACTCTCGGTTTGCACACCCATAAACCTTGTTTTTTGAGCAACATAGAATGATCGCAAAAACTTGGAGCATCCTTTATTAGTTTTGTGTACAGTTTTGCTTTCAAATAAATAAGTCCATCATGAAAAATGACTTCCATGCTTATGAAAGAGCTATTGAAGTAAATTATCCTATTCTTATCTTAATGAATATAATTTCCATGCTTATGTGGGAATTGATAAAAAAAGGTATGCCACCTTTGCTATATTTATGTGTGCACTTTAATCATATCAAATACGTGTGCATAGTTTCATCAATACTTGGGGAAGTGATATTCGATGTTTACTATATTTGTGTTCTCCTCGCTATATCTGATGCAAATGAGATATTATTGAGGAACATTACTTATACTTGATTGAGAGATAGTAGCTTTGAATAAAATTCTATGCATCCCATTATGTAGTTATTGCAGAGTTGAATCATATTCAATGATAAATTATATTTAGTCTCTAAAGAAAGTAGGTCTGTAAAAACCATAAGATAGAATGCCGATAGAAGCCGACAACCAATATGCTATTGATGCTCCAAAGGGAAGAAGAACCAGACATGTAACACACTCATAAGGTAGAATTGAAGACTCAATGATAGCCAAGGAACACCTAAGCTCATTTCTGACTCTATCCACTTACTAGTCGTCAACTAAAGATACTAGCTACTTACTCATGTATGAGTCTTCTATGAGTGTTTAAATGTTAAAGGACTGGAAGGATACGACATCCTTCCATTATTTGGTTTGCAATGCAAGCACGATAAATTACTAGTCAACAATTGAAGGAATTAAAGGTCTCAAAATCTTACTCATGATTCAATTAAATGCGATGAGAGAACCTTGTTTGTTGCTACTATCAATTAATCATGGTCAAGTAGTGTTTCAATATATTATCTCTCATGCACCATGTATAAACAGCAGAACACCAACATATTGGATCTTTACTAGCACTTTGTTATTCATTAATTAAGCTATGTTTCAAATACTTGCCCTGCTAAATTGTTATGCATGCCTGGAGCAAAGTTTTGTAAAAGTATTTTAGAAGCAATGCAATAAAATCCAAAGTCCATCTTAGTTTTATCACCTTGGACGAACATAGGTTAAGCTTGAGAATGTTGATGCATGTAAAATGCATACATGAACTTTGTAGTTTATTGTATTAAAATCCTTATTATATTACAACTTTATTATATTTATTTGGACTAAAATATTAATAGTTGCAAAATTTCACAAGTTCTTTTTTATACTTTTTTGTTTAGGTAAAATACAAATATGGAAGGAAAACGATCGTTATGGCTAAATCTGGAGTTTCCTAAAATCTACCCCTGTAGTAATTTTTCGAAGATGGCCCCGATAGGCCTCGAAGACAGCATCAAATGAAGAAGTGTTGATTGAAAAATTTGTAAGGAATTTATTCTCTTACTTTTAGGCATAAAATTCGCCCCAATCCAAATACGAATGCACCCGTGGTCGCCATATTACTGAAGGGTACATAGTCAGTTTCAGGAACCCGAAAATATGTGACGTGATTGACTCAAACTCCTTTCATATTTGATGATTTCGGCCAAGGCAAGACTTGATGGACTAATAATGGACATATGGAGTCCTAAGTATGTTCTAGAGGTGCAAAAGATCCCTTGGATCAAAGGGGTTTCCGTCCTGTAGCCAAGATTGCATCTCCACCGCTATATATTGAGACGAAACCCTACTTTTGGAGGAATCCACCCATAGCCACGAAATTTCTCCTCCTTGGAAGCCGCCAAGGAGGAGGAAATCCTCCACACCAGGACCAAGTCCAAGGAAGAAGAAGGGGCAAGGAGCCACTGCCCCAATGGCAGCCGCCGCTGATAGGGAGCTACCGGTGCCTCCTCCTCTCCACGCCGGCGCAGCCACGATCCATCTCCACCTTGGGCTGCACCTCTTGATCAACATCCATAGAACCTATCCATCATATCCCTAATGTAATCTCTTGGCAAACATGATGTGTACTTCAATCTATCATTTTCTCATGATCTATTGTGTTTCTATGTCTTTGTTTGAGTAGTGACTTGTTCTTGCGGAAATTCGTCTTGGCTCCCGGGAGCATTTGCTCCCGGATTTTTGGGGAGCAAATTTTGTTTTTCAAAACTTTTCAAAAAATTTCGAAAAAAATCATGCATATACCTGACGATGGCACGCACCACCTTGTAAAATTTCGCTGCGAAATATCATCGTATGCATTCTGGGCAAAAATGACAAATTTCCAGATCTGAGACTCAAATTTTTGGATCTCATTTCATGTCAGAAATTTGTCATTTTTGTCCAGGGCGCATATGATGACATTTTGCAACAACATTTTACACGTTGGTGCGTGCCATGGTCAGGTACGTGCATGATTTTTTTCAGAATTTTCTGATAAGTTTTCGATTTTTTCTAATTTTTTGAAAAAACCGGGAGCAAATGCTCCCGGGAGCCAAATCGCTGCTCCCCTTGTTCTTGGCAATTGTGAGATAATTTGTTGATGGTTGCATATAAGTATGCAACGGGAGCGGTGTTTTGGAACATGGGTCCATATGCTCTCTATATTTCGAAATGCATCTTACATACATTTTAAATTTTTAAAAAAATTGAAACTAAAAGTTTGCACGTACATCTTCACGTGCTACATGCTCACAAAGTTGTTTCATAAAAATTCGACTAATCATGTGACGTGTGTAAAAAAGACAAAATTCAGTGCTAAAAATAATGCTTTTCACAAGATAAACTTTCTCTTTTTTATATAGACCACACAAAATATGGGTTTTTCGTGAAACTTGATGAAGACACGTATATTATGAAGATGTACATGTAGAATTTTTTTTCCAAATTTTTCGATATTTCGAAATATAATTTTTTAGTAGAGGGAGCATACGCACCCGGGAGCCGAATTGAATTTCCGATAAGTATTTGTTATCTTCTATAATAATATATTGTACTAATATATGAGTGCACACATATGTTGGGGAATACATGAGATTGTCACCGTTGGATGATGATAGGAGGGGAGACAGCTGGAGATTGACAGAACCCATGTCTCAATTCTTAGACTCATGTTATATTAATTCATGGTTAATCAATAAGGGGGTATAACTATGTAACCTTTAAACTTACAATGGTGTTTAGATTTTATGTCTTAATAATTCCCTTGTTTGCTCTTAACTAACCTTGGAATCAATTACTAAGGGTGCTCATATCTATGGCTACACCTATCTATGGCTCCTCTCTAGAAGAAAAAATAAAAATATTATACCAAGCTTCACTAAACCTAACAACCACACAAATAAAATAACAATTTGCGTAGACATTTACTCCCTTGAGTTACTACACTTTACTTCACCTCACTTCATTATAATTTATTTTCTTGCATTAATTTTACTTCTTGCATTTTATTTTCAGCACTTATAGTATTATAGTACAAATCTTTTCACATACACACACACTATAGATCATAGATTTTTTCCATATAAGTGGGTTATAGAGATTTTAAGAATAGATACCTTCAGCTCCTCGTGGGTTTGACACTCAAATAGTTATCGAATTGTACTGCGATGATCCCCTGCACTTGGGGGTTATCAGGGTGGTGGTGCTAATAGGATGGTTTACGGTCCTGCGAACAGTGGTCGTCGTTTCTCCGTTCGAAGGGTGATGGTGCTACTAACGGCGGACGAGACTGCTGCAATGGTACGGCTATGTTGCTACTGACGGCGGGCGTCGTTACTGCGAAATACGAAGGACGGCAAGGATGCTACGATAGTATATTTTTGTTGCTTCTATTGATCTCTGGTTCTACCTCTTTAGTATAAATTTTATGCAACAATGTCTCTGGCGATATCTCCAACGATGATGCAATGATGATACAATATTATAAATTATTTTCTATAGTTGTGTTCCCATTTTCCTTCCTTAGTATAAAGTTTCTGCTCCAATGTCTCCAGCGAGTTCTCCAGCAACTCTCCTTCGACGTCTCAGTCGACTCTCCGGTGACGCCTCCGGCGAGATCCATGTCTGAAGGGTCTTTATTTTATTTTTAGGTGAACTATTTTTTTGCTTAAGTACGTGAAGCAAAAGCGGAGTTTTTTTTTGCCGCGAGGAAGCAAATCCAGAATTTTGGCAGAAATTAGACACGTTTCGCACTGCGGACTAGGAGGCTGGAAGGAAAATATCCTCTGGAGGATTACTAGCACTACCTTACTAGATATTGCTATATACATGGAATTGCAACAAATTTGTCCAAATAAGTCTATAATCAGAAAAATCTCATCCAATAATGACGGGTAATACTATAAATCAATTTTTACACGTTCAATTCAGTATCTCAACTAATTTGGTCTTTTCCCCACCCTTATGAGTTATGATCCTTTGAATCATGAATTCTCATTCAGTTGTAAGGGCGACCATGTGCACGATTTTTCTTTTTGAAGAAACTTATGGTCATGCATCCAATTTAAAAAAAAACGAGGCAAAAGATTTGCCATTTTCAGAAGAAATTTTAGAGTGTTATAAACCAAACATGATCAAAGCAAAAGCCATGATCCAAATCAAAAAGTCTACTCGATCTCGCGGAATTACGTTACCCAACGCTTTCGCCTCGGCCAAGACCCACAAAGACATCTCGTTTTTTTATCCTTGAGACCACCATGTTGACGGTGAAGTAGTGGTTTCGGAAAACATGCGCATTTCTCTCTTTCCACACCTCCCACGACACGAGGATGGCAAGCGATGCCATCACCCTTTCGGATTGGCCCTTCTTTTGCACAAAGGACATCCACCACTCATGAACGGTTGCATCCAATATTTGGGTTGTACCTCGGTAGTTTTGAATCTAGTTAGTCACTAAGAAAGGTATGGCGTCTATGGATTTAAAAGGAAATGATATATAAATATATGTCGTGGTTTGGTGTAACGATCACGATGACATACTTACAGTATTCTATCCCAACCCAACGCCAAGCTGTTAAATAGAAACTTGTTCGCATTGGACTGGCATTCCTAAACCTAGGCTCTTTCGGTCCTACGCTAACCGGACATAATCGAGTCTACTCTCCGGTTATGTAGGATCTTTGATGTACAATTTAATTTGGAAGACCCAGACTCAATGTTATCTTGTTATACACTAATAGCAAGTGGTTGATAGATAAATTCACAAGAAAGGGATGTCATATGTGGCTGGTGTTTTCTTTTTTGCGACAATTTCACCGATCTATTAATAATCTTCAATAGCAGTACAAGAAATCCCAAGAGTAATCAAAATTATAAACATTTCATGGTACCACCCAGCCACGACTATAAACACTACGAGCCAAAGGTTCGCCGCAAAGCTTGTCATATTAGAGCTTGGTCGTAGAAGACATACAAAAAAGCCGTCGTGCTAGACCCTTAATAGACCAGCGCACGAGAGCATCAACCATTACAACGATGATTACAAAGTACTTTTTTGTGTCAACAATGGTTAAAACCCAAAATCAATATGCAAACAGTGCCATTATTGAAGCACCCATCGTGCAGCTTGTACTTCCATCTAAACAATGATGTAATATTTGTATACATAGATAGAGAGTAAATTAAATACATATCAGATGTCACACTACTTTATATTGAAATATAATATTCCCATCCAATAGAAATTTCTTCATGTCGCAATGGTATTTGAACGAAGAGATTGAGCAGAGAATTGTACTGATGCTATGAACTTATGAAGAGGTACATGGACTACGTGTTCAGATCATGCCGTTGTGACTTGGTACACAGGAACGTGCAGACGTTGAGTTCGCTGACAGTATTCATAACCTAAATGTATTCATTCCCTAGTAGCTAATCATAGTTATCTGTATAACAAAGTCCACACGTGTTTCCAAAAAAAAAGTCCACGCTCCGGATATGCATGATGTACTGTCAAGCTAGTGTCATGCACATCTTGACATGCATGATTGAGCCAGCTTAGAGATTCCATTGCTCCAATTTCATTAGAAGGCTTAGAAGGCCGGGACTCGAGTGTTTGTTTATGTGAACCAACAAGTGGTTAGATAGATTGACATATAATCCCACATCGTGGCACCTTGCTTATTTTATGCTCCCTCTATTTTATAAAATGAAACTTTTTTCTAAGATTTGTCTAAATTAAAATATACTAGGTAGGAAAGCGCGGCTTGCCGCTCGCTTCCCACCTAACGGCGAGCAAGCAGTTATAAATAGACATGGTATTGTTTGGAAATTGGAGTATGTTTGAACATGTTTTTACATCTATGCTTGAAAACAGAAAAGGATCATGTGAGAACCTGCTAAAAACTTTGATAATATAATATACTTGGGAAATTGAACTCCTCTTTGAAGTACAGCAACCACAGTTGATGTAGGTTTTGTGAGGAGAGAGATGTGGCATCGACGGAATAAATAGATTGGTTGCAGGAGATTTATGAAACCATCCCAAAGATCTGGTAACCTGTTTGAGCTGCTTGTCCTTCTATCCGATCTTCTCATCCTTCTCTTTATTTGTCGGTAATACTTCATTTCCCTTTTTCTTTTCCAACTTGGTGTGGCTGAAGTCTTTCACGGCCTTCTGAACCATCTCCGTGTATTTGATTGCTTGGACTGCAATATTGTTCTTGAATGTGACTAAAGAATCTGAAAGGTCGCTGGACAGTGACTGAGTGGCAAAGCACTCAAGTTGCTGCATAGAGCGGTAAAACACAACAGTCACCACCACACATTGACTTCCTTCTAATATACGTCTCTGATACTTGGGGCGTGGAAGGCATAGCTTCTCCAGTATGGCCTCTACTATGACGGTAGATCGGATCTTGACGGTTTCCATCGAGTTGCTAGCACGGAGCACAGAGAGAAAGTATTAGTTCGGGGGAATCAATCTTCAGTTAATACTAACATAACAATGGATGCCGCATATATCATGATTGTGCTTTTCTTAAGGGTAAAGATAGCAACAAAAGGTGCAAACTACAAAAACCATGTGTGCTAATGATTAAGAATCTAAAGTGCCAACTTAAGACAACATAAGCCGGCAATGGTTTTCTATAAGTAAGAGGTGTTGACCTAATTATAATAATCCACAAACTGAGAGTTGCTCCTGATTCTTTCTAGCACACTGATAAACATTAATTTTACACACAATTTTCAGATACTAACAGTTGAGAAAAGAAATATTTTTCTGGTTTAATCTGAAGGCAGAGCAAGTTAGCACAATAAAGAGGGATGGCAAAACCTATGCATATCTGTCAGGTGAAAAATAGCTTTAGTGTTGTGGATTGTTTGCAGTGGACTGATTTATGCTACACATTTCATAACCAGAGAAGTAACATTAACCAAAGTGTTAGTACAATTTACCACCAGCTGAACTATGGAAATCCACAACAAACCATGACAGATGTTGCCGGTAAGTGATAAAGAGTATTATGCATTTTCCTTTTACTATTTTGGCTCGATGTCTCTAACCAATTTAATAGAGCAGCCATGAGCCCCACGTGTGATGAATATTAGAACATACAACCTTAAATCCCTAATGAAGAATTCCAGCAAGCTGAAAAAGAAAGAAAGCTGATAGACTCATGATGTGATGGAACAGTCAGGATGTAGTATCAAATGGGTTTGTGCCAAGTAGATGTGTCATACATAAAAAATTGACCTACGAAGACCCTTTAACTGCTTACCAATGGAATAAGACATGGTAAACTGAGAGCTGGTCGCATAGAAGGTAAATGGAAGGTTCATATTTAGTTACTATTATGAGAGAAAATGTTGAAATAAGTTCCGATCGAACCAACATGAAGCAAAGTGTACTTGGCCTAAAATTACTATGAAGCTTTTGCTCGCCTTTCTAGAATGACATGTCTTAAAGCTTAATAATTACTATATAATATAAAAGCAGAAGTTACCCAAATAATATTTTCAACTGAAAATAAGATCATGATAAGCAATCCCATGACCTACTACTACCTCATGTAAAATAGTTTGTAAAGATCCATCATCAAACCAATAAGTTTTCAAATAAAAAGAGACATAGGGAAGGCCACAAGGAACATATAGAGATGTTGGGTCACAGTGGAATATCTTGCCTTCCAAATTAACTTTTTCGGCATCTACACAAAGAATAAGCACACACGAAACCTGAAAGTAGGATCTCAAACTGAAAAAATGTGAGCAACTGCAGCTACCCCTAAATAATAATTATCCTATAAATGCAACCCCAAAAAATAGAGGAGTCAACGAATAAATTAACATATTGTCATCTTTTAACTGCAGTACAATAACAATGGCAGTGAGTAGCGGGATGCATACTAATTCTACAGGTCAGGAAACACACATTAGTACAATACCATTATGTTACAGCTTTTATGAAATTGACCATTGACGCGCGCATATCACTGAATGCTGATGATTGTTGCAGCGAAATATTTATTTTCACAGAATTTCACAATGCGTCTCAGATTCTCACACTCAAATGTAAAATGTAGAAGTGTTGAACTGAATAGAAGAACATAGGATCTATTCCTAGAACTGTAGAGTAAAACAACTCAATCAGGAAACCAAGGCCTACAGGACAACAACACTGCATCTAGGAATCAAAAAATGATACATATCCATTGAGTAAAAACAAAGGGCGAGCAGTGCATATACACCACACTACAAAACATAAGTATTCCTTTTTCTATCTTCCAACTCTTATAATCACAGCCATTTTTTTTTTTTTGGAGAATTATAATCACAGCCATTGAGTATGGATTTTTGAGTGGGAAACAGATGAATATTTTTAAAGTTAAAAAAGTATGAAATATATTAATTACCAAGGCTACTAACGCAATACATAGGGCCGAACCTTTGCCATCCTTTCGATGAAACTGCATGTGCACTGTAGAAAGTCCAGCACAAGAATAAAATGAAGACACAAAATAAAAGTACGGTGAAGACATCTATCGTGTGTAGGCCAATGCTTTTGCACAAGTAGATGAAAAGGAACCAGGATCACATATGATGTAGCAAGTTAGATTTAACTTTTTTGTCCCAAGAAGTAAGCATCAAGAACTATTTAGTTAGTTACATGGAACTTTTTGGTTTGACAGTTTTAAGCAGTAAGCTAACTGTATAAAGGAAAGGAAAATGTATGCTATATTTTCCACTTGCAAGTAACCTATAAAGTAAGACACAAAAAGAACATCTAGAAATTCTAGAGAATCATAATATTCAATGGTTCTGCAAATAAAGGGCATATGTATTCTATTATTTCACTTAGTTCTTAGTAAACTTGATTCTACCCACATGGTGGCTGCTCCAAAATCACAAAATATTAGTACTATTGGCTCATTATTAAAATACATGAAGTTCAAAAAGAGAAGAATCAGGAAAAAAAATACATGTCATAAATCTAACAAAAGAAAGCAATGACAAAACACAAACAATAGCCAAGGTTAGTCTACCATGCCACCACAAACTCAGGGTGCCCCACCAAGGTGCAAGTATCTTATGGAGAGAAATAATATTTAAACATGTTAAATCAGTAAATACCACCTAGGGAGATAATCTCAAGACGATTATTTACACCATCTTTTGCAGGCTAAAGTAGAAAAATACAGTTGAATATGCTTATGGCTGCAACTCTAAAATTATATATGCAGAAAAGGAATGTAGACCTCGGAATATCCACAACTAAGTGATCCACGGTAAATTTGTGATGCTTAATAGGATGTAGATTGCAGGTGTTATGAAAATTACCTTTCTTCAGAGCTTCTAAAATTAGCTCTTCGAAAGAGTTAAGTCATAGAGAAAACTACTGAAAATTTTCCAGTCCAATTTCAGTCTCACCAGCAAAAATAGGATTTGGCCTTTGTGCAAAGTTTACATTGAAAATTATCTTCATTCTGTGAACATAACTATCAATGGAATGAATGAAGAGGCCATTAAATTATGAATTATTGAATGACATCAACAAATCTATATGACTTACATTATGGTGTGTTCTAGCTACTCCCTCTCTCACAGTTTATTAGGCGTGCGCGAACCCCTAGGTCGCAAATTTAATCAAGTTCGCATTAGTTATATGTTATAAAAATTATATCATTAGAAAGTTTAGATGTTCTATTTTCTAATGATATAATTTGTGTATTATATAATTTAAATTATATAGGTCAAATTGGCGACCTAGGGATACGGGGAAGACTAGTAAACTGAGACGGAGGGAGTAGAATACATAGATTATAGCTGTTCATTAGGGGGGCACTAAACGGGAGCGTATCAGGTGGAAACAGACAGATTCTGAAAATCTGAAAACGTTATTTTGCACCGCTGGATCATGTACCTACGCTTAGATTTCCCGCCTCAGTCCCACCTCCACTCGTTTTGCACAAAGGCCCTCTAGAAGTACAACAGAGAGCCATCAGATCTTTCTCTCATCAGTCTCATGGTTGTGCTCTTCCCCATCTTTCCACTGCGGGCGGAAGTGATTCCCGGCGACGGGAGACGATTTCCTCGACGACGAAAGTCCAACGCGGCACTCTCGATTTTGTATGGAGTGGCCGCACAGATCTGGTGGACACAAAGAGCAGATCTTAATATTCTGGGAACCAACTGTCTTGGATTTCCTATTTCTTGATTTTCGATTTGTTGAAATTTGCAATCAGATGTGCTCCCCTGTTCGTGGTTGTGTTCTTTATGAGAGGATTCCAGTTCTTGGTCTAAATATTCACAAGATGGTCCCGTTGATTAGACACCTGTGTGTGTCGAGAATCTGTTTTGCTCGTTAGGCTGAGCAAATGAAACATCTTGAAATTACTAGCATGCCAGGTCAAGGGGGTTTCTAGAAAATGTGCAGCAAGGGATTGGTGGGAGGACAAAGACTCAAATCTGACCCTTAGAACATGATCCAAGGGCTAGGGACGGAAGTTTTCAGATTTTCAGAATCTATCTTGTTTTCACATGATATGTTCCCGGCACTAAACTATGCAGAAAACAATAGATATAGGAGGTGCGTGGAGATAAAAGGATTACTACCCATTTGCTTGAAACTTCCGTCTGGAGGAATCAGGGAGCACCCAGACGGTTGGTGAAGGAGAGGGGAAATGTAGTGCAAAGAAGCCACTGCTGAGGTGGTTCAAGATACTGTGAACGAGTACTAACCAAAATAAAACTGAACTCCTTTTTCTCAGCTTCCTAATCTTTAGTACTACTACAATGATTATTGCTTGCACCTGAGTAGTCTTCCAAATTGTCTGATATGAGTGATATGAGTGGACTGACGATATCAACATCCTGCAAGCAAAGAGTGACATCAATTAAAAACCTTCCATCGGAAAACGCAGAATTATATCTATGTTTTTGTATCCAGAATCATCGATTTTCTAAAACAAAATGAACATATGCGTTGATGCCAGATCTTTTGAGTACCAAAAACAACAACTGATTTGAGCGCACTTGATTGGACATGTTCAACAAAAAAATTGCCTGAATGCTAGCGCCACAGTCAACAATATTTTAAGGAATGAAAGTTTGGAACCTCCAAGAACAGAGATCAAGAGATCACTTCCATTTACAAGCAACATATCCTCCCACAAAGCAAAACTTGTGTAGAGGAATAATAACCAAACCTGCAAAGTGGAAACATAGTCTTTTAGTCATTTTTGTCGAGCGATGAATAAATGAGTAGAGGCATGTGTTTCCTAGTTTAATTTCATAGTATGAATTATGAAAACTAAATCGCTTCAACAGGCTGCTCATCTAAGTACTATATACACGCATCTATGATTAACCCTTTCCCTTGATGATGACACATACAATAATTAGAGCATGAAAACATAAGGGACTGCAGATCATCTCAGCAGACACGTCCTGTCCTAAATCATATCTACTTCCACAAGAAGCATGTGCTATCTTTATAGAAGGCATGAATAAATAAGAGAACAGATCAACCAATCAGATCCGGGCTACAAGTTGTTCTGTTTATGGTCACAGGCATGCAATTCCCTCCACAAAATAATGTAAGACGACCGCAGAACAAATATGCCGCTGTTATATATAAAATAAGCAAGACCGGAGGAACCAACACAACATGGAAAGATCATGAAATTAAATATTACCACAATAATCATCAAAGGGGGAAAATAACTTGAGAAAGCGTCCAATAACTGCATAGGAAATCACAGAGAGAGAAAGGGACATATAGACATACCGTAAGAGATCATAGCAGACATGGGATGACAGGAACACCTGGATCCGAAGACCTAAATTAGTAATGGTGTGAGATCATGCAACACACGATCACATAGAGAAGAAAAATAAAACCGTTTAACTAAAATACACATACCACATTCTTTTGTGTGCTATTGCGTCGTCGTCTCACCGATCAGACCTGCTGAGCTAACCTCATCTAAAGAATTATTCAGTTCAGGAGTTGCTTGACTGTCTTTGATTTTGTAAGATTGCATGACTGGTCATGCTGCAGTTTCTTCATCACCGGAAGTTCCTTCATTGCCATTAGAGGCTTCTCCACATTCTCATTCCACACGAGCAGGACCATTAGAAGACCCTGCATGGCTTGCACCGCTATAGTAGCTTTGGCTTATTTAGATGCTCCTCCAGACTTTTTTTGTTGCAAGCATCCAGATCACTGTCTTCATCATTGAGAAGTTGATTACCATCAAAATCTAAAAATGTATTCACCAAATTTTTATGCCAAGAATGCCAAAAACGACATACATGAATCAAAAACAGGAAATGGAATACTTCCCGGTTCAACATAATACATACTCAGGCATCCTTGCCCAGCAAAGAGTGCACTAATAGACAAGTATCGTACCTTATAATGATCACATGGGTCAAGGATCATCCATATAATGAAGCCACCCAGCTGCCATGTTTGATCTTTTGCACGAACTCAATCATAAAGAGCAGCCATCCATCTTTGTATTTCACGATGTGTAAATTTGGAAGTTATAATTCAACCAACAGAAATTGCATTTTTCTTCTGCTTGAACACAAGGATACTATCTACAGGATACTGCAAAACGGCTAACAACAACTGAATCAAAGCAAACTTTAAACTACTGCAAAAATAAATAAAAAATGGCATTGACAAACCTCTAACTTCTTTGTTCCAAAATCCAAATCTTGAATCGGAAGCCAGTAAACTGCACTTGCCATACTGAATCATGTGATATAGCTGCCATTTGTCTGAATACCCAACAAAGATATCATTATTTGTAAAATCTTCAAAGAAAAATAGGTATTGCTCATGATTTTCAACCAATATGTTAACACTCATAGTACGTGTCAGCTCTAGCTAAAGTGTATGCTAACCATTGACTTTGAATTGAATGTCTACTTGTCGAAAAATATATATCTGCAAGCTGCAGAATCATATATATGCAAGCCACATGAACATAGATCATATATAGCATGCAACCGAAAATTGCAAACTGATAACTGGGATAAGAGAAAAGTTAATCCTATTCTTCTTTTGCTTAGAAAAACACAAATATGAATATGAGCAGCGAACCTCAACTTATATCTTTTGTGTCAAGTAAAAAACTGAACCAAGCTCTTTGGATCTACGCAAACAAAAAGAAAGATAAACATGTCCAAAAGGAAAAATACAGAAAAGGGATCAATTTCGACAGGGCAAAAAACCAATCTGCACAGATAATATATCTACAAACAACAATCTCGGCAAACTCTTATGACTTATCCTATGCGGCAAAAAGAACTTCCAGTCTAGCTAAGAATAATATGTGCCGCCCACAACGGCATGACAAATAAAGAGACCAAGAGAGAGTTAAGATATTAAAACTTCCAGGAAGGTCCTAGCACTTGGATTTCCAGCTGCGACATTCTAAAACCACATTATTGGTGTCGGCTGGCCGTATCAGAAGTAATGGAGTTAAAGGTAGAGTTATGTCAAATTATTACAGGCATACACAAGAATTAGGTTTGGCCTTAGCAGTCGAAGCATGATAACTGAATGCAATGGAAAATGGTAACACAGTTCTCCCATTTAATCTGGCACACAAAAGACCTACAGCTCTTTACCTACAATATCTTTAACCAGTGAGACCGACTTTTGCAAACCATATTTTCTGTGACAGTTGAACCGTAAGAACAAAGATGTACAACAGACTGGAGAGGTTGCACAAAAATAGAGGAATGCACAAATAAGTGACAAAAATAGAAATGTACCAACTACCTAAAAGTGTTTAATTAGAGTGGGGAATAGCTCTGGAAATGAGGCAATTGAGTTGCCATCTTGTGTACTCAATACAGAGAGAGACAATTTGTAAACTCAATTCAGTATTTAGCAACAACAATTTACTTAAATAGCAGCTGGGTCAAGCGACATGCAATTACTTTAATAACAGGTGGCTAAAAAAATAAGTACCTAAGTTTGTATAGCAATGGAAGGGGGAGGCGGGGAGCTGCCAACCTTTCACAATAGTCCTGCCAGGAATAGCCTAGTGAGAAAGAAGCAATGGTCGGGATCAAACAAGTAGCATCCACAAACCATATGTCACTGCGACAACGCTACATAGCAAAATTTCCACACAATGAATCAACACGCTAACAAAGGAAAGCACAAAAACGACGGATGCTTGGAGACAAACCTCAACCGGGCTGCAGAAAAATGGTGAATCAGGCGTACAAGCTAGAAGGCCTAAATATACATCGCCAATTCTTGATGTTTCCAAATCTCCATCTTAAACTGACTAAATCATGCAGTAAAGAAAAAACTCACATATGACATAAGGCATACATCGGTTCTTAATTGCAGAAAAGGGGTTGCTTATCTTAGATCCAAAGATAGTATATATTCCCATAAAAAATAGATGCATCCGAATTATCTCTGTCCTGAAAGACCCAAACTGAATACTCCCTCCGATTCATATTAATTGACTTCAATATGGATGTATCTAGACACATTTTAGTTCTAGATACATCCATATTAGAGTCAATTAATATGAATCGGAGGGAGTACATGTTCTTAGCAAAAGAGGTGCATTAATATTATCTACATTGTTACAGTTATTCATTACTGGAAACAATTCTACATAGCTTTTCTTATATTCATACACAGCAACACATACATGTCCATGGACAGGAAGTATATACCTGATTCGCAAAAGCCCCATAGTGAGAAGTGGAAATGAGGACACGAAGATGACAAATCCTGCCTGTGTTCCATCAAATCCCCTTCCCATCGCTGCATAGCCCAAGGGGAAAATTAGCAAGAAAAGCATTCAGCCAGGCAGCAGCAAATCAAGCAAGCACGCGGCGGCAGCATAGCTAGGCAAGACGAGATGGGAGCAAGCACGACGGGAGCAAGAAGTTACCTCGCTAATGGTGACGGGCGACTCCAGGTGGCGGCGGCGCGCGAGACTCTAAGCGGCATCAGCCCGGATACCGGCGAGGCCCTTCTGGCTGCTCCAGGCGGCCTGCCATGGTCGCCGCCGCCGCCGCTCACGAGGCATGGTCGCCTGGATGATGCGAGGCCGACCTGGACGGCTGGCACGACGGCGCGGATGAGCTTGGGATCGCCATGGATCCGGGGACGGGCCGGTGGTGGGCGAGCAACAACTGGACAGCACCGCCGGCGGCGGCGGCTGCTGCTCGGCCACCCGCGCGGTCCGTAACCTCCATGGTCGTCGCTGGCCACCACCTCGGGACCCTTCTCGCGGGAGGAGAAGATCCAGCAGTGAGGCGCCCCCAGCTCGCGCCGGCGAGTTCGCCCAGCGACATTCTGGCCTCTCAAGCGCTCGCCTCCACCATTCGCAAGCCCGACCCAGAGCGACGGGCAGAGGATGCGGGAGGAGAAGTACCGGTGGCGGCGGCTAGGGTTTTGAGAAGTGGAGTTAGAGGAGAAGCGGGGAAGGGAGTGGGTGTGGGTGGCGGATCTTCCCATGGCAAGGAGGCAGGCCTGCCATGACCAGCGACGCCGGAAAAGCCCTGTACCCGGCGTCGCCTCGCCGTTCGCCACGCGCGTAGGGACTGAGAAGAGAGGACGGAAATGAGACATGAAAAGATGACAAAATTCCCCCTTTTTTTAGGGTAAAAATCGTAATTACCCCTGGTGTGCAAGAATGTTTAAAGAGATCTATAGTACACACTAAATAATACTCCCTCTATTCATTATATATGTAGTGTATATAGTTTTTTGGCACGGAAATTAGCGTAAGAGTATTTTTTACACAAGATCCCTTAGCTGAACTATTTGAGATCAATATAAATTTGGGAAATTCATATCTTCCTAACTTACCATAACAAATCTCATAAATCTCTCTTGTTGATTCTCCATATATGTTTTTTTTAGATAACAGGCGGAACTTTGCCCGACTTTAACTTAATAAAGCCATACGGTAGCCAGTTAAGATTACACACCGCTGGGCATTACAGCTTAGCCACATAGACATGACATGGGGAGTTCCAACACAGCAAGAACACACGGCAGGTAAAAGATAACACTAAGGCTTCACCACACGCCCAAGTCCCGAACAAGGAGGAGGCTACTTCTTCACGACGCCGGCGGCTTCAACTGCACGTACAGCTCCCTTAGCTCTTGTGCCATCCAGTTTAGCCCCTCCTTTTCTCTTGATTTGAACTTTAGGCTCCACAGCTACAAAAGAATAATGATTTTGTAAATAATGTCAGCTGGGTTAGAAATAACTTTCTTTTCGACCGCAAGCTTATTGCGCGTATTCCAAAGGGCCCAGGATTGCGCCAGAAAGAGCACCCACAGCAGCCTCCTAGCGTATCCCGAGAAACCGGAGAGGATGGCATGGAATTGGGCGAAATTAGCCGGGCACCAGTTGCACCCAAGCAGCTGGCGCAAAACCGACCAAGCAAACTTTGCCAGGGAACATGCGAAGAAAATGTGACTTGCATCCTCCGGGGCGCCACATAGGGCACAGAGACCATTGGAAGGGACGTGTCTAGTCAGGATCTGCTGCCTCGATGGCAACTTATCCAGCGCCAACTGCCAGGAGAAAATCTTGATTTTAAGCGGAACTTTGGATTTCCACATGTCCTTGTGATGGGCGACAGTCGTGCCCTGGGAGAGTTGAGCGTACATAGATTTGACCGAGTAAGAGCCATTCTATTACAGGTGCCAGGAGACCTTGTCAAGGCCATTGTCGAGGAGCACCAGGTTCACCATGCCTTGCAGCTCACCCCAAAGCCGCAGGTTTTCCTGATCAAGCGAACGATGGAAGCGGACTTGTAGGGAATTGTGACGAAGAGCTTCTGCGACTGAGTATATATGCAGCCAAGTTCAATTAAGGAAAGTAACACTGGTAGAAAAAGGGGTTTTAGTCCCGGTTCGCAATTGCCATTAGTCGCGGTTGCGCAACCGGGACCAATTAAGCGCGACTAAAGGCCCCCCCTATAGTCGCGGTTGCTTACGAACCGCGACTAAAGGCCCGTCCACGTGGGCGCCAGGCGTCCGTCGGGGCGGAGGACCTTTAGTCGCGGTTCGCCCGGCCAACCGCGACTAAAGGCCTCCGCAGGTTTAGGGTTTTAGCCCCCCCCCCCTTAAATCTGGTTTCTTTTTTATTTGTATTGTTTTATTTCTTTTATATTTTATTTTATGTTTTATTTTAATTTTGAAGAAGTTTCAGTACACATATTCTACGCTACTATATACATGCATATGAATGTACAATTTCAAACAAGTTTGAAATTAGAAACAAGAAGAATTCAAGAAGAATATACAATATATATATATTCAATCTCGGATGACCATATACAACTTCGAACAAGTTTCCATACAAAAGTTACGGGATCAGAAGTTCTTCGTCCTCGTAATAGTGTTCTCCTTTAGGATGGAGGACTTCCCTCATCAAAAATCCTGCTAGATCCTCTTGAATTGGTCGGAAGCGAGCTTCTGGACTAAGTGTCTTCCGCAAGTTATTCCTCCGCACATTGTCATCCGACGGCTTCCGCTCAGAGGTGCATCTCCGGATGAACTCACAAACATAGTATCCACATAGATTGGTCCCGGGTGGCTGAATATCCACATTAACTAACTTTCTAAATTCTAGCTCTTTTTGGAATTCACCAACCATTTCATCTGAGAACCGTCTCCAAACCCTACAGGGCAAAGAAAATTAAATGAACAAGGAAGTTATTAGTTACTTGATATTAGGAAATGAACGAAAGAGGCCGATCGATATAGAGCGCAAATGATTGAAAATAATTACTTTTGCAGCATATTTCTCATGTTGACCCAAAGCTTTGGATCCATATTCAGAGAGTCCATGATGAGAACTCTGGAGGTGTGAAATTCAATTATTAGCAGAATCCAGTAGATCCTGCGGACACGATTGCACAGTCATGCATAACTCATGGATTAGACATACCATGCATGGAGTAAACAAAAGAGAATGTGCTCAAGGAAACACTCACCCAAAATGGTAAGGAAATAGAATTTGACTTTTGAGTTGCTGCTTTGTAAAAAAAATCCCACAGGTCCTGCTCCACGTCGTCGGGGTGTCTTTCTAACACATATCCATTAACGATATGTGGGTCAATGAACCCAACATCATGGATGTTCCTTTTTTGGCATTCCCCAATCTTCATTCTGCATAATAGCGACAATATAGTTAGGACAATAATATAGTGCAGGCAATGAACGAGATGAGGTAGAAATAAATCACTTACAGAACGTAGCAACTGATGATAGATTTGTCGAGCTCGCGCAGATTGAACAGCTGGAACAATTCAATCATATGAACTGTTACATAGTAATGTTTGAAGTGATGCTCATGTCTTCTTTCTTTTACTTTCTTCTTTCTTTTCCTCCAAGGCTTTCTTCTTTCTTCCGAGCTGGGCAACTTGTTTCCCGCTTTTTTTACTTTCTTCTTTCTTTTCCTCCAAGGCTTTGTTCTCCTTCTCTGCCAAGGCTTTCTTCTCCTTCAATATTTCTTCTTGCCTACGAAGTTCACATCCATAGTCATCAGGCATATTCTTCTCGGCTTGGGACGGTGTCGTCAAAAATGACTTAGCCCACTTCTTTGCCTTCTCAGTAAATATTGGCTTGGGCTCAGGATCTTTTTTCTCCTTCATATCCGCCTTCCATTTCTCATACTGACCAGCCGCAGCCAAGTTGGTTTGCTCTTCACTAAGTTCCCAAGGCCTTGGGAGGAGAGGCTTCAGTGATGGCTCCGGTACCTTTGTGGTCTTAGGTACATAAGGGTCCGGGTTAATAGTCCAGGAGGAGGTTGCCTTGATGTCTGCCTGCTTCCGCTTCTTCGCCGGAGGTGGATTGGGGGCGGCGTACCCGCCGGAGGAGGACTAGGGGGCGGCGGCGGTTGCTTACCCGCCGGAGGTTGTGGATTGGGGGGCGGCGTCGACTGACGTGAAGGAGGTGTAGGTGAACCACCACCACCACCGCCGCCGCCACCACCACCACCACCGGAGGGGGGTGGACTTGTTAGCCTTGGTGCCTCGCCTGGAAACACTATGTACTTCTTTTTCCATAGAATGAACTGGCGCTTGACATCTTCAAGTCTTCTCTCCCCTTCGGGTGTAGCATAGTCAATCTCCAGGTCCTCGAACCCTTGGACTATGTCTTCCACCGTGACACGAGCATAGCCATCTTCAATGGGGTTGTTGTGGTGGAGTGCTCCAGGTGTACAAGGTAAAGCACTGCCGGTAGCTACCTTCGTGGAACATATGTTCCCCACTGGATAATGCAAATCACATTCTTTTATCTCCTTTACATCATCCACGGGGTAGTGAGGCTCCGGTGCACGAATCTCGATCGTCGGTGCATTAGCACCAGCCGGGGCCAGCAAGGGTGCATTAGCACCAGGTGGGGCTTCCGTGGAAGCCACGCTGCTTCTCCGCTGCTGGCTTCCGAGATCTTCATGCGGCCATGCAGCCGATCTTTATTTTACTAGTTCATACACCATCTGCTTCACCTGATGGAGTTCCGATGCCAAGTGCCCCACAAGATCTGCATCCCGATCCGTCTTTCTCTTACGGCTTCTGTAACCGTACGGGTCATCGTCCTGGGAGAACCGTACTTTCCACGGAATGGCGCCTTTGCCTCGTACACGTCCTGGGTGTTCAGGATTCCCCAGGGCAAATGTCAGCGCGTCGTTCTCTCTGTTGAACTTGGTCTTCCCCTCTTGAGCTTGGGTCATTGCGTCAATAAGGGCTTGGGTGGGTTTAAACGCTTTCTTCCGGTGAACACACACCCCTATCTCCGGATCTAGCGATCCCCCATGCCCGTACCACCAGCTTTTGCCCCTTGGGTCCCATCCCTCTGTACCTAGAGGGATTCCTCGCGCCCTCAGGTTGTTCTCCATCTTCTCCCACTTAGGCTCCGAAAGGCGGTACCCTCCTGTCCCCATAATATGATTGTACTCTTTCTTAGCCGCATTTTCCTTATTTTTTTCGATATATCAATGAAATGCTCCGATTTCTTTTGCCTCACAAATTCTGGCCAATCATCTTTCAGTTTCTCATATTGTCCTTTGAAATCCGGAGTCTTGTTCTCGTTGACAAAGTCATGCATGGGCTAAATTTTTCTTTAAGTTCCGGAATGCTTCGGCCATCTTCTTAAGAGCGAACTCTTTGACTAGCCTCCTCCTCTCACGTCCACCCGGAATCTCGTTACCCTGTTCATCGCGTTTGTTGAATTCTGGAGGTAGAATGAAATGTTCCATAAGCTTTCTCCAGCAATATTTTTTTGTTCTCTTGTCGACAAAACTGGAACCAAGACGTGCCTTCTTTGGCTCATTCCATTCCTGGACGGTGATACGTCTCAAACGTATCTATAATTTCTTATGTTCCATGCTAGTTTTATGACAATACTCACATGTTTTATATACACTTTATATCATTTTGATGCATTTTCCGGTACTAACCTATTAACAAGATGCCGAAACGCCGGTTCCTATTTTCGGTTGTTTTTGGTTTCAGAAATCCTACACAGGAAATATTCTCGGAATTGGACGAAACAAAAGCCAAACCTTCTATTTTACCGAGATGGACCCAGAGAGCCAGAGAAGTGCCGGAGGGGGGCCAAGGGGGCCCCACACCATACCTGGGCGCGGGCCCAGCCCTGGCCGCGCCACCAGGTGGGGAGGCCACCCCCTGACTCCTCCGAGGCCGCCCTTTCGCCTATATATTCTGTCCGTCGCGAAAACCCTAAAACAATCGACGATATTCCACGAAGAGTTCCGTAGCCGCCGCCATCGCGAAGACAAGTTTCGGGGGACAGAAGTCTCTGTTCCGGCACGCCGCCGGGATGGGGAATTGCCCCCGGAGTCATCTCCATCGACATCACCGCCATCTTCATCGCCGCTGCTGACTCCCATGATGAGGAGGGAGTAGTTCTCCCCCGAGGCTAAGGGCTCTACCGGTAGCTATGTGGTTCATCTCTCTCTCCCATGGTGTGATCTTTATGTGATCATGAGCTTTGTATCACTATTAATCTATGTGCTACTCTAGTGATGTTATTAAAGTAGTCTATTCCTCCTCCATGATGTAAAGTTGACGAGTGTGTGCATCATGTAGTACTTGGCGTAGGTTATGATTGTAATCTCTTGTAGATTATGAAGTTAACTATTACTATGATAGTATTGATGTGATCTATTCCCCTTTCATAGCTATTGGTGACAGTGTGTATGCTATGTTAGTACTCGGTCTAAATTGCAACGTTCTATTATGCACTCTAGAGGTTACTTTAATATGAACTCCGGACGTTGTGGAGCTTGTTTACTCCGGCTTGAGGTGTGCTTTTATAGCCCTGCACAATGAATGGTGTTTGTTATCCAACAAGAGAGTGTTTGGAAGTAGCACAAGTGAAGAGAAGTTATTTATTTATGTGATCATTGTTGAGAGTGTCCACTAGTGAAAGTATGATCCCTAGGCCTTGTTTCTAAGCATTGAAACACCGTTTCCAACAAGTTCTGTTACATGTTTGCTTGCTGCCATCTTTATTTCAGATTGCAATTACTACTTACAATCATCCATACTACTTGTATTTCACTATCTCTTTGCCGAACTAGTGCACGTATACATCTGACAAGTGTATTAGGTGTGTTGGGGACACAAGAGACTTCTTGTATCTTAATTGCAGGGTTGCTTGAGAGGGATATCTTTGACCTCTACCTCCCTGAGTTCAATAAACCTTGGGTGATTCACTTAAGGGAAACTTGCTGCTGTTCTACAAACCTCTCGCTCTTGGAGGCCCAACACCGTCTACGGGAAAAGAAGCGTGCGTAGACATCAAGCTATTTTCACGCGCTCGTTGCCGGGGAGGTAAGGTAAAAGGTATTCACATCCTCCGACTACTAAGCTATTTCCTAGCACTGTTGCCGGTGTGTGAGTGCTCGAAGCTATTTCCTTTAGATCCCGCAATTGCATCTTTTTGTTTCTTGTTTTTATTTTTCACTAGTTAGGCATAATGGAAAACAACAAAAAAATTAGTGAACTTTTTAATCTTTTTCCTGAGCTAAGACATGAATGGTTTGATGCGAAAATTAAAAAACCTATGGAACCTTATCTGCATGATAGTAGCAATGTTATTAGTATGAATGCAATCACTGCTAATGATATGGAAAAGTCTAAGCTTGGGGAAGCTAGTTCTTATGATCTTTTTAGCTTCCCATCTTTAGGGGAGAAAATTTGCTCTGATAATACTTTATCTTCCATATGCGATAACTCTAATGATGCTTGTGATGTTTTAAATCCACCTGCTGAAGTATTCCTTTCAAGATACCTATGAAAATTGTTGAACTTGCTATGAACAATTGCTATTTTGGAGATGGGACTGTCCATCCTAGTGATCATTTACTCTTTATACATGAATTATGCGAGTTGTTCGAGAATGCAGGTATTTCAAAGGACCAAGTTAAGAGGAAGCTATTCTCTATATCTCTGAAGGGCGAGCTGCGGAATGGTATAAGATGCTCGAAGAATGGTCGATCTATTGGTTGGGAGGAAATTGTACCTCTCTTTTATTCTAAATTTTATCCTCCTCATGAAGTGCATGTTGATAGGAATTACATTTATAACTTTTATCCTCGTGATGGAGAGAGTATTTCCCAAGCATGGGGGAGATTGAAGTCACTAATGCTCAAATGTCCCATTCATGAGCTCCCCCGTAATGTTATTATTAATAATTTTTATGCAAGGCTTTCAGGACACCATAAGAACTATCTAGATGCCTGTTTGGAGGGATCTTTCACAAGAAAGGAGGTTGAAGCTAGATGGGATCTTCTTGAAAGAATTCAAAGCAATACTGAAGATTGGGAGGATGACAAAGGTAAAGAATCAGGTATAAACTACGAGTATGATTGCATTAAGTCTTTCGCTCAAACTGCTGATTTTCAAGAGCTTAGTGCTAAATATGGTCTTGATCCTCAAATTATGGTCGATTGCTATAGAGCCTTTGCTTCTCATACTAGTGTTCCTAAAGAAAATTGGTACATGTATCATGAACCTTTTAAAGACACTTGCATGGAAAATGAAATTGTTGTTAATGATTGCAATGAACATGCTCAAACTTCTGAGAATGCTATTTCCTATAAGCATGTTAATTTTTGTGGAGTTCATAGACCTTGTGAAAAGAATAAAATTGAAGAAGAATATTGTATCCATCACAGGAATGAAAAAACTAGAAAGTGGTCTAGGGCTCTAGATGATCTTGGTGAAAAAGTTTGTGCCCTCTATCCTTTTATTTGTGAACTTTGCCATAAAGTGGGTCATTTTAATTTTCAATGCTCCTCCAATGATAATTCGAACCTCATGAGTGCTGCAAATTTGTATTGTGATGATGAAATCACTCCTAATCAGCATGATGAACTTACAGTATTTTTGGAGTGTGGAGAGTTATTGAGAAAAACTTCTTTGGTGGATATGAGTGCTAATAGTGTCCTGCATGGGTGTCTTTCTTATTGCATTGATAATTGCCATACAAATACTTACATACAAAATATTTTAGAAGATGACACTTTGCCAAAATATAATAGGACCGTTGTGTGTTTTGAACTTATTAATGAAAAGGAGGAATCCTCCCAAGTTTCTTCTATTGTTTCAGGAAATAAATCAGGTTATGTGGAGAAGCCTCCCTTCAAGCCTCTTCCTCCTAAAGAAGGGAACGAGGAGAAGGAAAAGAAGAAGAAGAAGAAGAAGGGAACGAAGAAGAAGAAGAAGAAGAAGAAGAAGAAGAAGAAGAAGAAGAAGAAGAAGAAGAAGAAGAAGAAGAATAGGAAGAATAGGGGGAATAAAAGGAAAGAGGTAACGGCATATCCCCGCGTGTATGAGATAACGATAGGTAACCGTAAGTATGTTGCTCCTAATGATTATTATGATAATGAATCTGAGTACAATGATCTTCATATGCCCTTTACCTATATTAATGATCATGATTTGGACGAACACACTACTTTTGATATTGAAGATCTCTGGGACACTAATTCTGAAAATGATGATGTTAATAATTGCCATAGTATTAGTACTATCCATGTTTCTTCCCATGATGATATAAAAAGCTCTAAGCTTGGGGATGAGGTGTTTGAAAATCCTTTTGCTACTGATGATTATATGTTTGATACATCTCCTTCTAGTAACAATGATGGTATGTTTACAGATGAACACAATTTGGAAGATAACTATTCTATTTCTTATGATGACACTATGCCTCCAATCTTTGACAATTATTATAAAGAATACTATGACATAGGTTATAATTACAATTATCCTTATGAAACTTGTCATAGTTATGATGGTATTGCCAAAAACCATCCCCTTAGTATGCAACTTGTTTACCATGTTCAAATTCTTGATAATGATCCTGCTCCAATTACTATTAATGATAAGAGTTCTTCTTACACTACAACAAAAATGACACGTAGAGATGTCCAACTTTAGACGTTTTTGTATTCGTCTTTACGTGATAATCCGCCCCATAAATAAAGACGTTTTTGAAGACGTTTTGTAGGTCGTCTCGCCCTGCCAAAATTCACCGTGCTCACTCTTAATATTTCCCACCTCCATCTCAAAAAGAGAAAAAGAAAACTTCCCATCCCCCGTTTCCTACCACTAAGCCACAATTAGATCTGTAGAAACCTAGCGCCGCCGCCTTTAGATCCCGCCAAGTGCCCCTCCGGCGAACCTTGTGCAGCGACTGGCGACAATCTCCTCCCCTGGATGGTAGAACATCTTCTCCGGCCCGCTCGAAAACGGTTTTGACGTGATGCGCAGAGACCTGATCCAACCAGATTTTACGGTACCCTCTCCCGTGCAACTGTGGCTTTCTCCTAATCCTCACCTTACGCCATCAGCCCATGGCAGATCGTAGCCCTGCAATTGCAACCAAACAGATCAAGTCTCCGCGAGTACGTTCTTGGAGTACTATTTTAATCTCAATCTCTTATCACTTTTTTTGTTTTGAACCTAGCCTCGTAATCCCGTATCTCTATTTGATTGGTACGTCACCGCAGGTGTGACTCGAAAAAGCGGTTTCCGTAGCCATGAAATTAGTATTTCATTCCTTTCGGTTCAGATCAATCTAGGTAGTTTTATTCACGTGGTGTGGACTCAAACAAACAAAGTTTTGATATCAGCATCACTCAACTATTTTGCTAGATCGTGGACAAGTCTACAGTTTATGGTGGCCAAATGTGCGAGCTAATTAAATATTTAGAACTTTCAGTTTCATGGTATATATAAGCACGATCAAACAGAAATTTGATGATATAACAACCTAATACAAAATTGGATTAGGTCGCCCCAGTTTTATATCACAATTTGTTATTTTGGTAGGCAAATATATTCTTGAATTCAAACTTGAACTTGCACCGATGAAATTTTGTGAGCAATTATTTCATCTTATGTTCATTTTCTGTGATTTACTTGTACAAAGTAGACGCACCGGTTACTAACCTCGAACTAGTTTTGTGTTTTAAAGAGTATCTATATGAAGTTTGAACAACACTCAGAAGTCCACTACAGCTACAGTATATTCAAGTAACGAAGTGATGGCCATTTCTGTAGCTAGCATTTTCAGGTTAATATAGCCTTGACTTTGCTTCAGCTTTTCAAGTCTAGTTAGAGATGTAAGTTACATCGCTTATGAATATATTATATATCTCAGGTTCTTAATCATCTTTCATCATTTTTTAAATTGTCTCCAATCAGCGCAACTAACCCTTCTTTGTCAATGGCTTCAACAAAAATGCATCAAAGCTTCAAGTTTGTCTACTGCCCATAAGAGAAATGTTATGATGATGCGTCAGAAGGATGTTGCTGCATCAGGCTGGCTGTACTTATTTGTTAAAGCTAATAAGTATTGTAAGTATGTAATTTTAGAAAAATATATCCCAGCAATGCTACTACCATTTTTAGTATAAGCACGGTATCAGTTGTGCAAAATATTATAAACTGATGTACTTCATTTTCTTTTGTTTTTTTAACCTGTGTTAGATTGGTTTGTGCAGAGTTATGATGATTGCTAGATACCCTGATGCTAAGAAGGTACATATTTTGGCCAACTTTGAACAATTACTGCAAATTCTTTGGCATGCTCCTTGAGTTTGAAAGACTTGTTAAATGAATAATCCTTTTTGAAGAAATGCAAGGATTTTTTTGAGTTTGTTTTTGCAGAAAGTCTTATTGCAGAAATTTTATGGATCACAGTAGAAGACCACAAGGAAAATATCACATGATGCAATGAAGACCCGTCTGTGATGAAGTGCATGCAAAAGCTTAGATAGATTCCAGCTAGTTAGACTAGTACTTGAGTTTTTTGTTCATGATATCTGTACCCTACCCCTCGTTTGTATGAACCGACAGTTCTGTTGTA
Source organism: Lolium rigidum (assembly GCF_022539505.1). Taxonomy (NCBI): domain Eukaryota; kingdom Viridiplantae; phylum Streptophyta; class Magnoliopsida; order Poales; family Poaceae; genus Lolium; species Lolium rigidum. Next base: position 186,537,740 of record NC_061512.1, on the reverse strand, counting down.
AAGAACAATCTCCCTTGATTAATAGCATATTTATTTCCCTACAATTGACTACATCGTCGATTGATTTACAAGATGTATGTATTTTCTTACTTCACTGCATGCGTTGATAATTTGGTAATTTTAAAAAGTTAAAACGATTTTCTCTCATTAGCATCCCACAAAGCGTCGCAAGATTTAGTAGAGACGTCATGTAAGGGCATTTCATGGTCAGCTCCAACTACGTCTCTACGTGCATGTAGACGCTTTATAAAGCGTCTTTGTTTTCTAAACACGCTTTCAATACGTCTCAACAGATTTTGAGACGGTGCATAAGGAGACGTTCCTACGACGCTTTCTAGAAACGACTCTACAACCATCTAAAGACGAAATAAAACGTCCTTACCACCTAAATTGAACGTCTCGACGTGTCAATTTTCTTGTAGTGTTATGCCAAAAGTAATGACACTTTTATGCATGTGGATCATGATAAGAATGCTTTATGTGATAGCTATATTGTTGAGTTTATTCATGATACTACTGAAAGTTATTATGAGAGAGGGAAACATGGTTATATGCATCTTAATAATATTAAGTTTCCCCTCTTTATGTTGAAAATTTTGAAGTTACTCGTGTTTTATCTTCCAATGCTTGTCACTTTGATCTTCATGAATTTATTTGTGTACAAGATTCCTATGCATAGGAAGCGGGTTAGGCTTAAATTTGTTTCATACTTGCTTTTTGATGCTCTCTTTGCTTCAACTCTCATCCTCATGTGAGCATCATTAAAATGACTGAGCCCATCTTAATGGCTATAAAGAAAACACTTCTTGGGAGATAACCCATGTTTTTATTTTGCTACTGTTTTGTTGTGTCTTGGAAGTTGTTACTACTGTAGCAACCTCTCCTTACCTTTATTTTATTGCATTGTTGTACCAAGTAATGTCTTTGATAGTAAAGTTGATACTAGATTTGGATTCCTGCGCATAAACAGATTTTTAGCTGTCACGAATTTGAGTTGATCTCTCTGTAGGAGAGTCTAAAAAATCTGCGAAAATTAATGAGTAATCCTCAGATATGTACGCAACTTTCATTCAATTTGAGCTTCTTCATCTGAACATGTTAAGTGCCTCGAAAAAATTCGTCTTTACGGACTGTTCTGTTTTGACAGATTCTGCCTTTTATTTCGCATTACCTCTTTTACTGTGTTTGAGTGGATTTCTTTGCTCCATTAAATTTCAGTAGTCTTGGGTAATGTCCAGAAGTGTTGGGAATGATTGTGTCCTTGCTGAACATGTGAATTTTTGATTATGCACTAACCCTCTAATGAGATTGTTTTGAGTTTGGTGTGGAGGAAGTTTTCAAGGATCAAGAGAGGAGGATGATATAATATGATCAAGAAGATTGAAAAGTCTAAGCTTGGGGATGCCCCTGTGGTTCATCCCTGCATATTTCAAGAAGACTCAAGCATCTAAGCTTGGGGATGCCCAAGGCATCCCCTTCTTCATCAAGCAACTTATCGGGTCACCTCTAGTGAAACTATATTTTTATTCCGTCACATCTTATGTGCTTTACTTGGAGCGTCCGTGTGCTTTTATTTTCGTTTTGTTATCTTAGTTCTCTGAATAAATCGGATCCTATCATGCTTGTGTGGGAGAGAGACACGCTCCGCTTTTTCATTTGAACACTTGTGTTCTTCGTTTTACTTTTAATGTTCATGGAAAAAGTTAAAAGCTGCTGCACTTATTGCTATTTGGTTGGAAACATAAAATATTTCATGTGGTAATTGGTATATTGTCTTGAATAATTTGATACTTGGCAATTGTTTTGAGCTCTCAATTAGATCATGTTTAAGCTCTTGCATCATGTAGTTTAAACCTATTAGTGGAGAACTACCGTAGAGCTTGTTGAAATTTGGTTTGCATGATTGGTCTCTCTAAAGTCTAGATATTTTCTGATAAAAGTGTTTGAACAACAAGGAAGACAGTGTAGAGTCTTATAATGCTTGCAATATGTTCTTATGTAAGTTTTGATGTACCGGTTCATACTTGTGTTTGCTTCAAACAATAGCCAAAGCCTTGTACTGAGAGGGAATGCTTCTCGTGCATCCAAAACCTTGAGCCAAAACTTATGCCATTTGTGTCCACCATAACTACCTACTATGTGGTATTTTCTGCCATTCCAAGTAAATTGCTTGCGTGCTACCTTTAAAAATTTCATTCCTTGTCTTTGCAATACATAGCTCATGGGAAAGTAGCTTAAAAACTATTGTGGTAAAGAATATGTCGCTTATGTATCTTATTTCTTATAAGTTGCTTGTTGAGCGGTAACCATGTTTCGGGGACGCCATCAACTCGTTACACTTTTGTTGAATATCATGTGAGTTGTTATGCATGTTCGTCTTGTCCGAAGTAAGGGTGATTTGTCATGATTAAATGGTTTGAGTATGCATATTGTTAGAGAAGAACATTGGGCCGCCAACCAAAGCCATGTATCATGGTGGAAGTTTCAGCTTGGACATTAATCCTCAATCTCTTATGAGAATATTATCTGTTGTTGAATGCTTAAGCATATATTAAAGAGGAGTCCATTAGCTGTTTTCTATGTTGTCCCGGTATGGATGTCCTCACGTTGAGATCTATCAAAATCGAGAAATCAAATGCGATTTATCTCCTTAGACCTTTGTACAGGTGGCATAGAGGTACCCCTTTGTGACACTTGGTTGAAACATATGTAATGCAATGATAATCCATGGAAATCCGAGCTAATTAGGACAAGGTGCGAGCACTATTGGTATTCGATGCATGAGGCTTGCAACTTATAGGATGTTTTATGCATAACACATATGAATTATTACTACCGTTGACAAAATTGTTTCCATGGTTTCAAAATAAAAAGCTCTAGCACATGAGTAATCCCTGCTTCCCTCTGCGAAGGGCCTTTCTTTTACTTTATGTTGAGTCAGTTTACCTATTTCTTTCTATCTTAGAAGCAAACACTTGTGTCAACTATGTGCATTGATTCTTACATACTTGCTTATTTGCATTCATCATATTACTTTGTGTCGACAATTATCCACGAGATATACATGTTGAAAGTTGAAAGCAACTGCTGAAACTTATATCTTCCTTTGTATTGCTTCAAAACCTTCTATTAAGAATCTATTGCTTTATGAGTTAACTCTTATGCAAGACTTATTGATGCTTGTCTTGAAAGTACTATTCATGAAAAGTCTTTGCTATATGATTCAGTTGTTTAGTCATTATCTTTACCATTGGTTTGAATCACTTTATTCATCTCATATGCTTTACAATAGTATTGATCAAGATTATGATAGTAGCATGTCACTTCAGAAATTATCCTTGTTATCGTTTACCTACTCGAGGGCGAGTAGGAACTAAGCTTGGGGATGCTTGATACGTCTCAAACGTATCTATAATTTCTTATGTTCCATGCTAGTTTTATGACAATACTCACATGTTTTATATACACTTTATATCATTTTGATGCATTTTCCGGTACTAACCTATTAACAAGATGCCGAAGCGCCGGTTCCTGTTTTCTGCTGTTTTTGGTTTCAAAAATCCTACACAGGAAATATTCTCGGAATTGGACGAAACAAAACCCAAACCTTCTATTTTACCGAGATGGACCCAGAGAGCCAGAGAAGTGCCGGAGGGGGGCCAAGGGGGCCCCACACCATACTTGGGCGCGGGCCCAGCCCTGGCCGCACCACCAGGTGGGGAGGCCACCCCCTGACTCCTCCGAGGCCGCCTTTCGCCTATATATTCTGTCCGTCGCGAAAACCCTAAAACAATCGATGATATTCCACGAAGAGTTCCGTAGCCACCGCCATCGCGAAGACAAGTTTCGGGGGACAGAAGTCTCTGTTCCGGCACGCCGCCGGGACGGGGAATTGCCCCCGGAGTCATCTCCATCGACATCACCGCCATCTTCATCGCCGCTGCTGACTCCCATGATGAGGAGGGAGTAGTTCTCCCCCGAGGCTAAGGGCTCTACCGGTAGCTATGTGGTTCATCTCTCTCTCCCATGGTGTGATCTTTATGTGATCATGAGCTTTGTATCACTATTAATCTATGTGCTACTCTAGTGATGTTATTAAAGTAGTCTATTCCTCCTCCATGATGTAAAGTTGACAAGTGTGTGCATCATGTAGTACTTGGCGTAGGTTATGATTGTAATCTCTTGTAGATTATGAAGTTAACTATTACTATGATAGTATTGATGTGATCTATTCCCCCTTTCATAGCTATTGGTGACAAGTGTGTATGCTATGTTAGTACTCGGTCTAAATTGCAACGGTCTATTATGCACTCTAGAGGTTACTTTAATATGAACTCCGAACGTTGTGGAGTTTGTTTACTCCGGCTTGAGGTGTGCTTTTATAGCCCTACACAATGAATGGTGTTTGTTATCCAACAAGAGAGTGTTTGGAAGTAGCACAAGTGAAGAGAAGTTATTTATTTATGTGATCATTGTTGAGAGTGTCCACTAGTGAAAGTATGATCCCTAGGCCTTGTTTCTAAGCATTGAAACACCGTTTCCAACAAGTTCTCGTTACATGTTTGCTTGCTGCCATCTTTATTTCAGATTGCAATTACTACTTACAATCATCCATACTACTTGTATTTCACTATCTCTTCGCCGAACTAGTGCACCTATACATCTGACAAGTGTATTAGGTGTGTTGGGGACACAAGAGACTTCTTGTATCTTAATTGTAGGGTTGCTTGAGAGGGATATCTTTGACCTCTACCTCCCCGAGTTCGATAAACCTTGGTTGATTCACTTAAGGGAAACTTGCTGCTGTTCTACAAACCTCTGCTCTTGGAGGCCCAACACTGTCTACAGGAAAAGAAGCGTGCGTAGACATCAGACGGTGATCGGGACGTTGTCTCTAACAACGGCTCCGCATTGGTTGATAAACTTTGTGGAGTGCTTTTGGGGCTCCAGCGGCTTGCCGGTTACACTGACAACCTCGATGGTATATGTTTCTCCTTGTTTCATCGTCTTGGTTTTTCCACGCTTTGTCGTACTCGATTTTTTCGACGATCCGGCCGAGGGCTAAAAAAAGAAAGAGAGTCGCGCGCGTTAATACATATTTATTCATCAAATAAGTAAGTTTGTATCACGAGAGGCTCAATATATATATATACCTCGCCGAAGGTGGTTGCTACTTGCAATTCGAGATCGTCGTTTATCGACGGTTGACCTCCATCGACAATGTCCGTTCCTTCGTCATCACCTCGTTGACGACCTTCATCTTCACCGTCAAGGTTCAGATAAGAAGAGACATCCTCTTCTTCATCTTGTTCGGTCGGCACATAAAGAACATCGTCGTTTATGATGCCCATTATATGTTCTTCAGCATCCGGATCATAGTGTTCCATAATCGGGTCAGCTCTATCGTCCGCCATATGCCAGTCCTGAAAACATGTAGTAAACACTAATTAATTAAGTGAAGAAGGGGGCGGTGGCGGTGGAGAAAGGGGGGCGATGGCGAAAGGGCGGCGGCGGTGGCCCTCGCCACCCCCTCCGTATACGTGCGGGGTCAGTGTGCATGTTTCTCTCTCTCTCGCCAAAAAAACAAAAAAAAACCGCGCGTATACGGAGGGCGGTGAGAGGGGTGGCGCCTCGCCGCCCCCGGCCCCCCGTATACGCGTGGGGTACCGGTTCCATTTTTGCTAACATTTTTGTTAAGTTTTTACTAACCAGAGTGCAGGCCTCTCTCCTCTCCTCTCCTCTCTCTCTCAGCGTGCGCGGCGGCAGTGCAGAGCAGCGGACGACGGCGCGCGCGTGCACGGTGTCGAGGCGGCCCCGGCCGACGGCGACGAGGCGCAGGAGAAGCGACGGGAGAGGCGACGATGGTCGACGGCGGCGACGTACGCGAGGGCGGCGTCAAGGGAGGCGTCGCGGGTGTTAAGTTATTTTTTGTGAAGTTAAAAAAACAAAACAAAAAGTGTGATGATCGAGAGGGGCGTCGTGTACTGTGGCGCGCCCCTCTCTCCCGCGGCGCGGTGGACGGCGGCGGCGACAGCCGGCGCGCGCGTGGTGTGTGGCGCGCGCGCGTGGTGTGCGGCGGCGTGGTGTAGCGCGGCGGCGCGCGGAGAGGCGGAGGCGTTCGGCGGCCGGCGCGGAGAGGCGGAGGTTCGGCGGAGCAGAGAGGCGGTGACGTACGAGGGCAGCCGGGGCGCGGAAGATGAGAGTTCGACGGCGGCGGCGGTCGTCGAGGGCGTCGAGGGCGGCGGCGGCGTCGGTCATCGAGCGGAGCAGCCTGCCGGCGTCGTCGAGGAGAGGTCGCGTGAGAAGTGAACCGCCATGGTGGCTCGCGAGGTATTTATACCTCTCGACCTTTAGTCGCGGTTGGTGTGGCCAACCGCGACTAACCTTTAGTCGCGGTTGGCCACACCAACCGCGACTAAAGGTGTTTTCGCCCGAATTTCAGTGCTTTCTGCGGAAAGACCCTTTAGTCGCGCTTGGCCAGGCCAACCGCGACTAAAGGTCTTTTTCAAAAAAAAATCATTTCTAAATGTTAAAAATACAAATAATATATCAAAAAATTCAGAAAAATAAAAATAATTCATTTCAAAATGTTAAAAATACAAATAATATATCAAAAAATTCAGAAAATAAAACTAATTCATTTCTAAATGTTAAAAATACAAATAATATATCGAAAAATTCAGAAAATAAAACTAATTCATTTCTAAATGTTAAAAATTCAAATAATATATCAAAAAATTCAGAAAATAGAACTAATTCATTTCAAAATGTTAAAAATACAAATAATATATCAAAAAATTCAGGAAAATAGAACTAATTCATTTCAAAATGTTAAAAATACAAATAATATATCAAAAAATTCAGAAAAATAAAATTTCTTCCCTCATCTGTCTTCCCGCCTCATGTCTTCCCGCCTCGTGTCTTCCCGCCTCCCGCTTCCCACAAGTTCTTCCCGGCCGCCTCTGTCTTTCCGTGCCCCTCTTCCTGCCAGTTCTTCCAGCCTCTGTCTTCCCGCCGTTTCTTCCCGCCTCTGTCTTCCCGCCACTTTCTTAGATGATACAAAACCACCTTTAGTCCCGGTTGCACCCACCAGCCGAGACTAAAGGTTAGATGACCAGCTCTGGATTCTTCTTCTTCCCGCCATTTCTTCCCTGTCTTCCCGCCTCTTTCTTCCCGCCTCTTTCTTCCCGCCACTTTCTTCCCGCCTCATGTCTTCCCGCTCCCATTTTTCCCGCCATTTCTCACTACATATATGTAGCCCGACTTGGCCAACATTATCACATCTCTACAATCTCTCATCATTCTCTCATGGCTTCCACCGTACCCACTCTAACCTACTAGCAGGTGGAGGAGCTTTGCGCCTCGAACTACCCTTGCCCACCGGGCTACCGCGTCCCCGCCGGCTGGAGCCTGAGCGCCGGAGGCGTGCCGGTCCCTCCCGTCCCTCAGGGTACTGCGTGCCGGGCGGCCATCACGAACCACTACTACCCCGACCTCACGCCGGAGCAGCGGATGAATCCCAGCTGGCATCCCGATAACCAGCATACTTGGGACGCCTTCTTCATCAATCGGCGTGAGAGGGCGCTCGCCGTGTATGAGGAGGACGGTCTGCCTCCTGGGAACTTCCACGAGGCCGGCCGTCGGCTATGGTGGTACGGCCGGACTCTACAGAGCGTCATGGACTATATCACGGCCGGCGATATCCCCCACATGCGCTACCCTCAGTTCGAGCCACGAGCGCCGCAGGACGACAGCGACGACGGCAGCGACGACGACGGCGGCAACTTAGAAGGCGGCAACTACCAGTACAACGGCAGCGACTATGAAGACTACGAGTATGCATATTATACGCCTAGGCAGGAGTATGACTAAATCACTCCAAATTTCATGTATCATCAGTGGTATCTCGAATCAATCGAATCATTCGAAAATGGACATCAAACACATCACAGATAATATAATTCACATGATCCATTCAACAAAGTTTGGTACAATAAATTATTACACATCATTTCTTCCCTTGTGTCCCTGCTTGCTTACGATTGTGTCGTATCCATGGAGCATCCTCATCATTTAACTTAATGCTTGGGTCGGTGTTCACTTTGAAGGGCGGAATTTCACCAAACATATTATAATCTTCTGACATGTCTGTCTTGTCCTCCACTCCCACGATGTTTCTTTTCCCTAAAAGAACAATGTGGCGCTTTGGATCATCGCATGATGTACTGATCGTTTCTTATCTTTCTGTTTCCTCGGTTTGCTACTCATGTCCTTCACATAGAAAACCTGAGCGACATCTTTGGCTAGGACGAATGGTTCGTCAAGGTAACCAAGATTGTTGAAATCCACCATTGTCATTCCGTATTGCTTGTCCACCTTTGCCCCACCTCCTGTTAGCTTGAACCATTTGCACCGGAACAAAGGGACCTTAAACGAGGGTCCATAGTCAAGTTCCCATATCTCCTCTATGTAACCATAATATGTGACCTTTTGCCCAGTCTTGGTTGCTGCATCAAAGCGGACACCACTGTTTTGGTTGGTGCTCTTTTTATCTTGGGCGATCGTGTAAAATGTATTTCCATTTATCTCGTACCCTTGGAAAGTCGTTATAGTCGAAGATGGTGTCTTGGCCAACATGTACAGCTGATCTCCAACATCATTGTCATTCATTAAATGTTTTCGCAACCAACTGCCGAAAGTCTCCATGTGGGCCTTTCTAATCCGGGATTCGAGCTTCCCGGGTTGTCCGAGCGTAAAATATTCTTGTGTTCCTCGAAGTACGGAGCCACCCAGCTGGAATTGGTCGAACCGTGTGGTGTGCTTCAATCATAGAATGGCCGTCCATACATATCGTTGATTTCCTTCCGATCGTGCCTTTTCCACTTAGTCTCCCCTCGTGCCGCGATTGAGGAAGACCAATCGGCTTAAGGTCAGGAACATAGTCAATACAAAACTCAATTACCTCCTCATTTCCATAGCCATTGGCGATGCTTCCTTCTAGCCTAGCACAGTTACGAACATATTTCTTTAATACGCCCATGAACCTCTCAAAGGGGAACATATTGTGTAGAAATACAGGACCGAGAATGGAAATCTCTTCGACTAGGTGAACCAGGAGGTGCGTCATAATATTGAAGAAGGATGGTGGGAACACCAACTCGAAAGACAAGACATTGGATCACATCGTTCTTTAACCATGGTAGATCTTCTAGATTGATTACCTTCTAAGAGATTGCATTGAGGAATGCACATAGCTTCACAATGGCTACTCAAACATTTTCCGGTAGGAGCCCCCTCAAAGCAATCGGAAGCAATTGCGTCATAATTACGTGGCAGTCGTGAGACTTCAGGTTTTGGAACTTTTTGTCCGCCATGTTTATTATTCCCTTTATATTCGACGAGAAGCCAGACGGGACCTTCATACTGCTCAGGCATTCAAAAAAGATGACCTTCTCTTCTTTGGGAAGAGCGTAGCTGGCACGACCTTGAAACCATTCCGGATGCCGGTCCTCTGGGTCTTTCAAACGTTGCTGGTCCTGCCGTGCTTCCTTTTTATCATTTGTCTTCCCATACACGCCCAAGAAGCTTAGCAGGTTCACGCAAATATTCTTCGTAACATGCATCACGTCGATTGCAGAGCGGACATCTAGGACTTTCCAATATTCTAGCTCCCAAAATATAGATTTCTTCTTCCACATGGGTGCGTGCTCGTCAACTCCCTGCGGAACTGATTGTCCGCCAGGACCCTTTCCAAAGATGACTTTCAAATCCTTGACCATATCAAATACCTCCGCACCAGTACGTTCCGCGGGCTTCGGCCGATGATCTGCCTTGCCGTTGAAATGCTTGCCTTTCTTTCTTACGTTATGATGTCGGTGAAGAAATCGACGATGCCCCAGGTACACGTTCTTCTTACAATTCCCAGATATACACTTTCAGTCTCATGTAAGCAGTGCGTGCATGCATTGTATCCCTTATTTGTCTGTCCCGAAAGGTTACTCGAGCAGTGCCAATCGTTGATGGTTACGAAAAGCAACGCTCGTAGGTCAAATTCCTCTTCTTTGTGCTCATCCCACACACGTACACCAGGTCTGCCCCACAACTGTAAAAGTTCATCAACTAATGGCCTTAGGTACACATAGATGTCGTTGCCGGGTTGCTTCGGACCTTGGATGAGCACTGGCATCATAATGAACTTCCGCTTCATGCACAACCAAGGAGGAAGGTTGTAGATGCATAGAGTCACGGGCCGAGTGCTATGGCCGGAGCTCTGCTCGCCAAAAGGATTCATGCCATCTGTACTTAGACCAAATCTTATGTTCCTTGCGTCAGCTGCAAAATCTTTGAACTCTCTGTCGATCTTTCTCCATTGCGTTCCATCAGCGGGGTGTCTCAACTCCCCGTCCGACTTACGGTCCTCTTTGTGCCATCGCAACAACTTGGCATGCTCTTTGTTCCTGAACAGACATTTCAACCGTGATATTATAGAGCATACCACATCACCTTGGCGGGAACCCTCTTCCTGGGTTTCTCGCCCTCAACATCGTAACTAGGGTCATCGCCTCTGATCTTATAACGCAATGCAGTGCATACTGGGATTCATTCAAATTCTCGTATTCACCACGGTAGAGGATGCAGTCGTTAATGCATGCATGTATCTTCAGAACCTCTAAACCTAGAGGGAAGACAACCTTCTTTGCTTCGTACGTACTGGCGGGCAACTCGTTATTCTGTGGAAACATATTCTTCATCATTTTCAGCAAATTTTCAAATCCCGAGTCAGATAGACCTTCCTGTGCCTTCCATTTCAGCAAATCCAGTGTGCAGCCCAGCTTTTTCAGACCATTATCACATCCTGGGTACAACGACTTTTTGTGATCCTCTAATGCGATCCAAATTCTTCCTCTCCTTTTCAGTTTCTCAACCTCTCCGTGCATCAGCAATGGTCCGACCAAGATTATCAGCGGGCTCATCACGTGCCTCTTCTTCACCTTCCCCACCTTCAGCATCCTCCATGAAAGAATCACCGAAATGATCAGGATAGTTTTCATCGATGATATCATCCCCTTCTTCATCTTCTTCCATTCTAACCCCTCTTTCTCCATGCTTGGTCCAACAATTATAGCTTGGCATGAAACCCTGTCGAAGCAGTGCGGGTGAACGTCTCTTGAGGAAGAGTAACCCTTCCGATTCTTACAGGCAACACATGGACAGATAACAAAACCCCCGCTTGTTCGCATTAGCCACTACGAGGAAATCTTTCAAACCCGTAATGAACTCGCCGGAGAGTCGGTTACCGTACATCCATTGCCGATTCATCTCGCATTATTATTATATAAAGTATATAATTAACCATCATGCATTTGTTAAACTAACTAGCTACAAATAATAGAAATTAAACAATGAACTACACACATGCATATTTTATCAATGACACATGAAAGGTTCAAGTTGCTAACCGCGATCGAGGAGGAAAAAATAAATGAGAAAGCTCAAGTGTGGCTCGGACACTTCATATCATGTTTGTTTCATGCTCTCGGGCATTTCATCGAACACCTTGTGTGCATAAGAGGAACCAAAAGCAAACCCACCACCCCCTTGTGAAGATTGTGAAGAGAAGTGGCACCAAATGGCTAAGTGAAGTGTGCTGAGCTGCATTTATAGGGGTGGGCCGTTAGTCCCGGTTGGCCTGGCCAACCGCAACTAAAGGCATTCGGGCCAGGCCTGAGGACCTTTAGTCGCGGTTGGCCTGGCCAAACGCGACTAAAGCCCCTCCCGCCCCCCAGCTGTCGACCGAGCCCGCTGGGCCCAGACCTTTGGTCGCGGGTCGCCTCCCGAACCGCGACTAAAGACCCCTTTAGTCGTGGTTCGATTATTTTGGGGACTATTGGGGGCGTATGGAAGCCTCTTTTTCTACTAGTGTAAAACATTGCTGACTAATTTTAAGGAATTGTTAGGCCATGCATTAGGAATCTCAATTAATTGTTTCCAATTTTGTATGGATTTTTTCTCACGCATATTCTGTGGAAGCTGAACGAGGGAGGGGGTAATTGAAAAAAAAGCCAAGCTACAACCTTATATTCTAAAACAATTGCCAAAAATCTATAGGTACTATAGAAAGGAACGGAGGGAGTAATAGATATATCTAAATTTTAATAAATCTCACATAAGTTTTATGGGACGGAGGGAGTACTTGGTAAGTCTATAACCTTCTTAATTAGTACAAGAGTAAAATACATGGTGGGTATTCGAACTTATCGGCGGGGTTCAGATTAGTCACCGTACTCAGAGAATACCAAATTACGGTCACTGAATACGACTTAGAGGGTTGATGTCTACGGGTGCTTCTATTCTTGTAGACAGTGTTGGGCCTCCAAGAGCAGAGGTTTGTAGAACAGCAGCAAGTTTCCCTTAAGTGGATCACCCAAGGTTTATCGAACTCAGGGAGGAAGAGGTCAAAGATATCCCTCTCAAGCAACCCTGCAATCATGATACAAGAAGTCTCTTGTGTCCCCAACACACCTAATACACTTGTCAGATGTATAGGTGCACTAGTTCGGCGAAGAGATAGTGAAATACAGGTAGTATGGATGTATATGAGTGGAAATAACAATCTGAATAAAATATGGCAGCGAGTAAACATGCAACAGAACAGTAAATAAACGGAGTTTCGATGCTTAGAAAGCAAGGCCTATGTGGTGACCCTGCATACCACTGCATGTTGTAGTATGCCAGTCGTTGATATAACATTCATGAAGTACCATTCCGCAAATATTACATCCCTCAGAGTAGTACAACAGAACATAGCAGGGTCCATAACTCATTCACTTATTATTACAAGCATCAAACATATATTGTCTTGGAGCTCCTCTTGGGTCCTAAGAGGAATACTCCCGGGTTCGAGGTGAACCCAACTCAACTTACAATATAGGAGTCTCATTAAACTATACATTTATTGCCTCGAGCAGCTAAATACTAAGAGTTCGGGCTGCTCGGTTACTACTACTACTGGATGTCTCTAGGCTTGATCTCCTCCGGAAGCTTCCCCGGATCCGTAGACTATGAGATAGTCTACGCCTTCAACACCTCCTGAGAGGTCAGGTTCTTCATAGCCGATGATCTCGGCTTCTTCATTGTTGTCGTAGTTCTCCTCCAGACGATTTAGACAATCTAAGCATGGGATTTAAGAGTGGTATGAGTACGAGCGTACTCAACAAGTTCATTATAGATAAGAGGTGTTTAATGCACTAGCTACGATATTAGACCAGAAAGTCTAATACCAATGCAAGTTTTGGTAAACATTTCTTCAAGAGATTGCTTTTATTCCAAAGAGCTATGTCCGTCGGTCTTCACCGGTTTACTAGAACTTCATGGAGCTCCTTTCCGGCCGCGTTCGCAGCTCCTCAATCCCGGAACGAGGAGTGACAAGTCACGCTTCTTTACACTCGCAGAGGTGTGTTGCTTTACCCATAAGAGATCTTAACCTTGGTGCCAACCGGGCAGCTTTCCCGTCCACACTTCCTTTGGTGTGAGGCCCGGTATAAGGTCTAGCCAATCATGTTCCTCCGCTACCTCGAACACCCACCCTTTGTTGCATACCCCGACCCCGGGTCCTCGTCGGTCCCATTATTCCCGTAATTTCAGGGTGGACCCCGACCACGACAACAGTTTGGGACTCGTTAACCAAACTCCTTCGCCGGTAGCTGCAACCCATCATAGACCACATTACCGTGGGGAATTAGAAGGGGATCCCCACCCTCAAGTTGTTCCGCGAGCAGCAACCGCTACGGTAAGCAACAGCTATACCGTGGGGAATTAGAAGGGGCTCCCCACCCTCAAGTTGCTCCGCAAGACACAACTGCTACGGTAAGCGCATCCGTTGATGAACGAGAGGTGGAAACACTTTTGACTACTCCGTCCCACTCCGGATCTTATGGTTAACACGGGTATTACGGCACAAGAATCACTCGGCGACATTTGTTGTTTAATCCTAGATGGATATTAACCCTTGCAATGGAACCTCCACCATATCAACACAATCCATGGTTCCATTGCCCACCACATAGTCATATTCATAGTTATGAAAGTAGTGGTTTTGGTTTTTATGCAATCGTGATAACCATAGTACTTTGCAAGTAATTTGATAAAAGTACTCAAATGACATGAGCAAGTGATGAACTTGCTCGAACACCGCAAAGTTTTGCAGCTTGGAAGGTGTGGACCGACCCTTGTCCTCTTGTTCTGAAAAATAGCATCATTGTCCGATAAGGGCAATGGTTAAAGAAGCAATTATGCATGATTCCATTTTTTTAGGGTTTGTTCCCCCCTTCCGATGTCGTTATTATTTCATGTAAGAGGTTAATACTAAGAATAATTTGGAGATACTTGTTTAAAAGTAAAATACAATCTTGCAATATTGTCAAGATGTTTTTAAAGTTCAAAAGAATTTATGGACTTATTTTCATTATTGAAAATAATCTAGGTGATTTAAATGATTATTTAAATCATTAAATGAAGACTTATTCTTAATTGTCTTCAAAAATTCCCTTTTGTATTTTATTATGATAGAGAATTTTATGCTGATATATTTTCATATTTTTAATTATTTTTTTAGAGCTATTAAACATTTATGGTGCAATTTCAAAGTTTCTGCATTTTAAAGAATTGTGAAATGACACAATTGCCCCTGGGCCCACATGTCGGTGAGGCCCAGTGGGTTAGGTCGAACCGACCGGCCTGGTCCGGCTCGACCAGCTCCACTCCTCTCTCTCCCTCTCACGCGCGACAGAACCCTAACCCTAATCCCTCTCTGGCGATTCGCGTCGCCACCGCCGTCGCCGCTCGATTCCGGCGAGCTCCGCCGGAACTGGCCCCCGCCATGATGCGCAATCGACGCGCCTCACGACGGCGGTCATCTTCATCCGCGTTGATCTAGAGCGGTGCTGCTCCAGCTCGTCTTCGACCTCCCTTGCGGCGGCTAGGGTTACGGGGTCTTGGTGATCCTGCTGCTCACTGGGCTCCAGGCGCGGTGGCGCCGCCGTGGGCCTCGCCACGGTGGTGTGGGGCGCTACGGCGCTTGTCGGCGCATGGCCTGGCCTGGCCAGGTGCTACCGAGCACTCGGCGCGCGCCGCCGTGGTCGCCATGGCCGCATCTCGCTCGTCCGCTTGCCCCGGGTATGTGCGCCACCTCCTCGCTCTCTCACTCCTTTGCCTGTTCTACTCCTTCCCTTCCTCTTCTCCGTCTAGCTTGGTCACGAGTTTGCCGTGCCTCATAGAGGTGCGGCCATGCCATGGTGCTGCCGCTCGTTCCGCTCGTGCTACCGTGCTGCCGCTACGCCGCTTGGGTTGCTCGCGCTAGCCGTTGTGCTAGCCCTCTACTCGCTGTGCTGCTCGTTGCTGCTGTGTCTGCTCATCGTCGTTCATGCTACCGCTCTCATCGTCCTTGGCTATTATTGCCCCGGCCATGCCGATGCTTGCCATTCTTGCTAGATTCTTGCTCGTGCTTCTGTTCATGTTATTATGCTTGCCGACCACTCATGTGTGTTCATGTATGCTTCCCTGGTTCACTGCTGTGAGTGATTCTTGCTATTTAGCAAGTACCAGTGCTGCTTGGTGGGTGATTAGAGATTGTTGGCTCTTGGTAGGCTCAGCCTTGTTTAATTGTGGTCCATATACATCAATTCCTTGATGATATGCTTCTGGATACAATCATAAAATGGTTTATGTGATCATCTGTGATTCAATTCTTGCTTAACTGTGGCTGTTTATTTTATACGATTCATGTGTTGATGCCAGTGATGCCCTAGCATGCCAGTTGCTTGTAAAAGCTGTTGTGTCTCTTCAGTGCTTCAATTCTGTTCAATCTATGATGTATGTGTATCACACAGGCTGATCCTAGTGTGTGCTGGTGCTTACTTAAACAGCAGTTGTTGCTTGCCATGATCCATTGGATCATCAGCAAAGCCCTGGTGCTTTGATTTATTTGTGTGGTTCACTTATCTGTGTTGCCTGAATTTTACTGAAGTGGATAAGTGATGTGAGCTGCTTTGCAGTTGTGATCATCCTATTAAATGTGTTAGGGCTAGATGGATGCCAACACTTAGTTGAGTACCCTAGCCCTCTACTGAATCCCAAATGGATAATGATGTGTGGTTCTTGTGCTGGCTCAGGGTTGAGGTGGCCTGGCAGCACTTGTGATGCTGTCATGGTTGCTCCCCTCTCTGTGGCATGCTATGGTTTATGATTGCTTGCTGGAATGGGATAGCTGCTTACTGGCTTGATCCAATATTGGCCTTCTAGTGGGCTTTTGATGTTGACAAAGTATATAGACAAGAAATTGTCTATAATCTGATGGCATAAACAGCTGTAGGTGCTAAGTGTGTGTGGGCTAGGCTAGCTGTGACTTCATCTTTTGTTGGATTTCTTCAGTTATGCATTAATTTGCATAACTGTTGTTCCCATCTGATGATTGCCTAGTGATCTTTACCCATATTTGCTTGCACCAAATGGCTTTGTAGTCAAATGATGACACAAACAGGGTTTCATACCCTTTTGTTTTGATTCTGTGATGCATGTGTATGCTTGTTGATGAGCAAAGCATGTGTTTGCTCAGGTTCTTTTGTGTATACCTCACTCCAGCTCCTAGAAATGTTGTTGGTGTAGAGGGTTTGCTTCTGTGATGATCTTATGCTTGCCCTGCTCCTCCTAGCAAGCCTATGGTGCTGGATTCAGTTCTGTGGCTGTGAAGATTTGTTGAACAGCAGTGGCTGTTCAACCTGTTCTTGTGTTCTTGTGAACTTACCCAGCTGCTGTCTGTCGATGAGCTGCTGGTTCTGGCGGTGGAAAAGGTTTTATATGAACCTTGTGTTGATCTCCTGGTCGACAGCAAGGCCTGGCCTCTCTTGGTGACACACAGAGCTGTGTGTGTGTGTTGTGCTGCATGCACACTGCTTGGTGAGCAGTCTGGCTGTGTGTGTGTGCACATGCTTGGTATCTGGCTTGTGTCTAGGCTGAGAGTGGATCAGCTCGGCAGCTTTGGTCATATCCCCTCCTATTTCATTTGATTTCTAACCTGCCAAGTGGTTATGCCACTTGGCATAACTTCTATTTGTTGTGATTATGTGCAGGTTCAAAATGATGATTAAATGAACAAGAGGATCTTCAATCTCAAGATTAGATGATATTCACATTGTAGTATTTAGGATAGATTCATACTTGTACTTTTCTTTTTATTTTCTTTTATTTTACAATTTCACCAATTCTTGTAATGTGTTGTAAAATTCATTTATTTCCATCATGAATATTGTAAAGACAATGTATCTTGTGTGTTAATCAATAAAGCTCAAAGTTTTCTCTAATGAGCTTTATTTTACTTTAATTGTTCATAGTGTTTATTATTTAATATTTACTTAATGAATTTCCTCACAATTGAATTTATGAGATATTTTATTGATGTTTGAATTTGAAATTCAAATTCAACTTAAGTTTGAATTCAATCATGCAACTTAAGTTAGGATGCAAACTCTCCCCTCTCTTCTCAAAACCCTAGTTTAATTAGAAAGAAGCAAGTTTGTCGCACTCTCGAAACCCTAACCCTGTAAGGTGTCGAGAGAGAAACTTGTCCCCCTTCGATGCAGTTTTTGTTTAAAAGCGCGAAATTTCCCCAGAATTTACTATGAAATGCACATCCCTTTCTAAAATCTACCCCTCGATCGTCTCTAAACCTGGGACTTACAGCCTAGGGATCATACTTTCACTAGTGGACACTCTCAACATTGATCACATAATAAAACCACTCTACACTCTCTTGTTGGACGATGAACACCACTAATTGCGTAGGGCTACAAGAGCACCTCAATGCCGGAGTTAACAAGATCCACAACATTCAATGTTCATATTTAAACAACCTTAGAGTGCATGATAGACCAACGCAATTACACCGAGTACTAACATAGCACGCACACTGTCACCATCACACTATGAAGGAGGAATAGATCACATCAATACTATCATAGCAATAATTAACTTCATAATCTACAAGAGATTACAATCATAACCCACGCCAAGTACTACATGATGCACACACTGTCACCTTTACACCATGGAGGAGGAATATACTACTTTAATAATATCACTAGAGTAACACATAGATGAATAGTGATACAAAACTCATATGACTCTCAATCATGTAAGGCAGCTCATGAGATCATTGTATTGAAGTACATAGGAGAGAGATTAACCACATAGCTACCGGTACAGCCCTTAGCCTCGAAGGAGAACTACTCCCTCCTCATGGGAGACAGCAGCGTTGATGGAGATGGCGGTGGTGTCGATGGAGGAGCCTTCCGGGGGCACTTCGCCGTCCCGGCGGCGTGCCGGAACGAGACTCCTGTCCCCCGGATCTTGGCTTCGCGATGGCGGTGGCTGCGGAAGGTTTCTCGTACCGTGGCTTTTTCGTATCGAGGTTTTAGGTCAGGGACCTTTAAATAGGCGAAGAGGCGGAGTCGGAAGGCTGACGGGGGCGCCACACAATAGGGGGGCGCGCCCCCCCTGGGCCGCGCCGCCCTGTTGTCTGGTGGGCCTGTGGCCCCCCCTCTGGTTGCTCTCGGGTGTTCTGGAAGCTCCGTGGAATTCTAAGATGCTGGGCATTGATTTCATCCAATTCCGAGAATATTTCCTTACTAGGATTTCTGAAACCAAAAACAGCAGAAAACAAGAAGCGGCCCTTCGGCATCTCGTCAATAGGTTAGTTCCGGAAAACGCATAATAATGACATATAATGTGTATAAAACATGTGAGTATCATCATAAAAGTAGCATGGAACATAAGAAATTATAGATACGTTTGAGACGTATCAAGCATCCCCAAGCTTAGTTCCTACTCGCCCTCGAGTAGGTAAACGATAACAAAGATAATTTCTTAAGTGACATGCTATCATAATCTTGATCAATACAATTGTAAAGCATATGTAATGAATGCAGCGATTCGAAGCAATGGTGAAGACAATGAGTAAACAATTGAATCATATAGCAAAGACTTTTCATGAATAGTACTTTCAAGACAAGCATCAAGAAGACTTGCATAAGAGTTACTCATAAAGCAATAAATTCTTAGTAAAGGCATTGAAGCAACACAAAGGATGATTAAGTTTCAGCAATTGCTTTCAACTTGTAACATGTATATCTCATGGATAGTTGTCAACATAAAGCAATATAACAAGTGCAATAGGTAAACATGTAAGAATCAATGCACACAGTTCATACAAGTGTTTGCTTCTGGGATAGAAAGAATAGGCAAACTGACTCAACAATAAAGTAGAAGATAGGCCCTTCGTAGAGGGAAGCATTGATTACTATATTTGTGCTAGAGCTTTTCATTTTGAAAACAAGAAACAATTTTGTCAGCGGTAGTAATAAAGCATATATGTGTTATGTATAAGACATCCTATAAGTTGCAAGCCTCATGCATAGTATACCAATAGTGCTCGCACCTTGTCCTAATTAGCTTGGATTAACATGGATTATCATTGCATAGCATATGTTTCAACCAAGTGTCACAAAGGGGTACCTCTATGCCGCATGTACAAAGGTCTAAGGAGAAAGCTCGCATTGGATTTCTCGCTTTTGATTATTCTCAACTTAGACATCCATACCGGGACAACATAGACAACAGATAATGGACTCCTATTTAATGCATAAGCATTCAACAACAGTTAATATTCTCGTAAGAGATTGAGGATTGATTGTCCAAACTGAAACTTCCACCATGGATCATGGCTTTAGTTAGCGACCCAATGTTCTTCTCTAACAGTATGCATACTCAAACCATTTGATCATGAAAATCGCCCTTACTTCAGACAAGACGAACATGCATAGCAACTCACATGATATTCAACAAAGGTAAAAGAGTTGATGGCGTCCCCAGAAACATGGTTACCGCTCAACAAGCAACTTATTAAGAAATAAGACACATAAGTACATATTCTTCACCACAATAGTTTTTAAGGCTATTTTTCCCATGAGCTATATATTGCAAAGGAAAAGAATAGAATTTTAAAGGTAGCCCTCAAGTAATTTACTTTGGAATGGCGGAGAAATACCATGTGGTAGGTAGGTATGGTGGACACAAATGGCATGGTTATTGGCTCAAGCATTTGGATGCACGAGAAGAATTCCTCTCAATACAAGGTTAGGCTAGCAAGGTTGTTTGAAGCAAACTCAAGTATAAAAGGTGCAGCAAAGCTTACATATGAACATATTGTAACTATTATAAGACTTTACATTGTCTCCTTGTTATTCAAACACCTTAACCAGAAAATATCTAGACTCTAGAGATCAATCATGCAAACCAAATTTTAACAAGCTCTATGTAGTTCTTCATTAATGGGTGCAAGGTACATGATGCAAGAGCTTAAACATGATCTATATGAGCACAACAATTGCCAAGTATCAAATTATTCAAGTCATTATACCATTTACCACATGCGGCATTTTCCGTTTCCAACCATATAACAATGAATGAAGTAGTTCAACTTTCGCAATGAACATTAAAGATAAAGCTAAGAACATATGTGTTCATACGAAACAGCGGAGCGTGTCTCTCTCCCAAACAAAGAATGCTAGGATCCGATTTTATTCAAACAAAAACAAAAATAAAAACAAACAAACGCTCCAAGTAAAGCACATAAGATGTGAAGGAATAAAAATATAGTTTCACTAGAGGAACCTGATAAGTTGTCGATGAAGAAGGGATGCCTTGGGCATCCCCAAGCTTAGACGCTTGAGTCTTCTTAAAATATGCAGGGATGAACCACGGGGGCATCCCCAAGCTTTGACTTTTCACTCTTCTTGATCATATTGTATCATCCTCCTCTCTTGACCCTTGAAAACTTCCTCCACACCAAACTCGAAACAAACTCATGAGAGGGTCAGTGCATAATTCATATATTCAGAGGTGACATAATCATTCTTAACACTTCTGGACATTGCACAAAGCTACTGAAAGTTAATGGATCAAAGAAATCCATCAAACATAGCAAAACAGGCAATGCGAAATAAAAGGCAGAATCTGTCAAAACAGAACAGTTCATAAAGACGAATTTTAAAGTGCACCAGACTTGCTCAGATGAAAATGCCCAAATTGAATGAAAGTTGCGTACATATCTGAGGATCACACACGTAAATTGGCAGATTTTTCTGAGTTACCTACAGAGAACACTGCCCAAATTCGTGACAGACAAGAAATCTGTTTCACGCAGTAATCCAAATCTAGTATTGACTTTACTATCAAAGACTTTACTTGGCACAACAAATGCAATAAAATAAGATAAGGAGAGGTTGCTACAGTAGTAACAACTTCCAAGACTCAAATATAAAATAAAGTACTGTAGTAAAATAAACACATGGGTTATCTCCCAAGAAGTGCTTTCTTTATAGCCATTAAGATGGGCTCAGCAGTTTTAATGATGCACTCGTAATAAATAAGATTGAAGCAAAAGAGAGAATCAAGAAGCAAATTCAAAACAAATTTAAGCCTAACCCACTTCCTATGGAAAGGAATCTTGTAAATAAACAAGTTCATGAAGAGCAAAGTTACAAGCATAGGAAGATAAAACAAGTGTAACTTCAAAAATTTCAGCATATAGAGAGGTGTTTTAGTAACATGAAAATTTCTACAACCATATTTTCCTCTCTCATAATAATATACAGTAGCATCATGAACAAACTCAACAATATAACTATCAAATGAAACATTCTTATCATGAGTCTCATGCATAAAATTATTACTACTCCCAACATAAGCATAATCAATTTTATTAGTTGTAGTGGGAGCAAATTCAACAAAGTAGCTATCATTATTATTCTCATCATCAAATATAGGAGGCATAGTATAATCACAATAAAATTCACTCTCCATAGTAAGTGGCACCAAAAGACCACTATCATTATAATCATCATATATGGGAGGCATATCATAATCAACATAAACTTTCTCCTCAATACCCGGAGGGCTAAAGAGATCATTTTCATCAAAACCGACCTCCCCAAGCTTAGAATTTTCTATATCATTATCAACAATGGTGTTCAAAGCGTTCATACTAATATTACTACCAGCATGCAAATAAGGTTCCATAGGTTTTTTAATTTTCGCATTAAACCATTCATGTCTTGACTCAGGAAATAGGATAAGAAGCTC
This sequence comes from Lolium rigidum, assembly GCF_022539505.1. Classification (NCBI taxonomy): domain Eukaryota; kingdom Viridiplantae; phylum Streptophyta; class Magnoliopsida; order Poales; family Poaceae; genus Lolium; species Lolium rigidum. The sequence continues at coordinate 186,515,546 of NC_061512.1, read as the reverse complement.
ATTGTTGTCCATTATGCCTTACTAGTGTAAACAAGAAACAAAAAGATGCAATTGCAGGATCTAAAGGAAATAGCTTCGAGCACACACACAACGGCAACCGAAAAGTACTTAGTTACCTGGGACCGGAGTATGAGTGCCTTTGACCTTTCCTCCCGGCAACGGCGCCGGAAAAGTGCTTGATGTCTACGGGTGCTTCTATTCTTGTAGACGAGTGTTGGGCCTCCAAGAGCAGAGGTTTGTAGAACAGCAGCAAGTTTCCCTTAAGTGGATCACCCAAGGTTTATCGAACTCGGGGAGGAAGAGGTCAAAGATATCCCTCTCAAGCAACCCCGCAATCACGATACAAGAAGTCTCTTGTGTCCCCAACACACCTAATACACTTGTCAGATGTATAGGTGCACTAGTTCGGCGAAGAGATAGTGAAATACAAGTAGTATGGATGTATATGAGTGGAAATAACAATCTGAATAAAATATGGCAGCGAGTAAACATGCAACAAAACAGTAAATAAACGGAGTTTCGATGCTTAGAAGCAAGGCCTAGGGATCATACTTTCACTAGTGGACACTCTCAACATTGATCACATAATAAAACCACTCTACACTCTCTTGTTGGATGATGAACACCACTAATTGCGTAGGGCTACAAGAGCACCTCAATGTCGGAGTTAACAAGCTCCACAACATTCAATGTTCATATTTAAATAACCTTAGAGTGCATGATAGACCAACGCAATTACACCGAGTACTAACATAGCATGCACACTGTCACCATCACACTATGAAGGAGGAATAGATCACATCAATACTATCATAGCAATAATTAACTTCATAATCTACAAGAGATTACAATCATAACCCACGCCAAGTACTACATGATGCACACACTGTCACCTTTACACCATGGAGGAGGAATAGACTACTTGAATAACATCACTAGAGTAACACGTAGATGAATAGTGATACAAAACTCATATGAATCTCAATCATGTAAGGCAGCTCATGAGATCATTGTATTGAAGTACATAGAAGAGAGATTAACCACATAGCTACCGGTACAGCCCTTAGCCTCGAAGGAGAACTACTCCCTCCTCATGGGAGACGAGCAGCGTTGATGGAGATGGCGGTGGTGTCGATGGAGGAGCCTTCCGGGGCACTTCCCCGTCCCGGCGGCGTGCCGGAACGGAGACTCCTGTCCCCCGGATCTTGGCTTCGCGATGGCGGCGGCTCTGGAAGGTTTCTCGTACCGTGGCTTTTTCGTATCGAGGTTTTAGGTCATGGACCTTTAAATAGGCGAAGAGGCGGAGTCGGAAGGCTGACGGGGGCGCCACACAATAGGGGGGCGCCCCCCCCCTGGGCCGCGCGCCCTGTTGTCTGGTGGGCCTGTGGCCCCCCTCTGGTTGCTCTCGGGTGTTCTGGAAGCTCCGTGGAATTCTAAGATGCTGGGCATTGATTTCATCCGATTCCGAGAATATTTCCTTACTAGGATTTCTGAAACCAAAAACAGCAGAAAACAGCAACTGGCCCTTCGGCATCTCGTCAATGGGTTAGTTCCGGAAAACGCATAATAATGACATATAATGTGTATAAAACATGTGAGTATCATCATAAAAGTAGCATGGAACATAAGAAATTATAGATACGTTTGAGACGTATCAAGGATCATAGACGGTCATTGGCTCCGAGGAGCACAATGTATTTGTCGACGTGGCATTCACCACCCACATGTCAGCATACAAAGCGAGGTCCTGACAGTGTTTTTTTTTTGCAGAAAACATCCTGCTTAAGTTTGGGAATTGCAGAAACAGCTGCCCTTCTTTCGCTCTAGCACGAATCCGCCAAGTTCTGCTCCCCTTCTCCCCATGCCGGAGCTACCCACCTCTCCACCCGCGCTCCAACCAGCCTCGCCGCTCAAGAACGCCGACGCGCGATCGAATCAGCAGTCGTCTCCGATTTTTAAACGGCAGAGGCGAGCAAGTGGTACTGGAATTAAATGGTTGATCAGCAGTATCTTTGCACAGGAAGCATACAAGTGGCAGGAGCAACCATATCTAGCAGAAATCCACTGCTAGAGTCACAACAACTACCTAGCCATACACAAAAGCCAGCCAAACATTTATATCATCAGTCGAGAGGGTTCAACAACAAGTGGAGGTGCCAACTATAGTTGGTTTCCATCCAAACTTGTATAAATAAAATAGGAAATCATCACTGCATCAGCAGTTCATTCCTTATGTTTGAATTTAGGAAGCAAAGCTTCACATACATGCAAAATCCGCATCAGCAAGCCTACACATATGATACATATGCATCAGATGGATCACCAGCCAACAGTCATGCTTTTACAAGCATAAGCACTCACCGGTACATGGTTAGGAGCTTCTTAAACCAAGAAGCAGCATAATACAGTATAGAACACATGTATATAAGAATCCAGTAAGCGTATGTACATGCATATGATGATCACAGGATCATCCAAGGCGAACAAATACAAGCATTAGCAACTGCAAGTAATTGCAGTAGATAAAACAACATATATATAACCTTTTATAATTGTATCCAGAAGCACATCAAATAGAATTGATGCACCACTGCATTGAGCCACATAAGGATAGCACAACAGTGAATAACAGGAGCTCCACAAGAAACACTGGCACTTGCATAAGCAAGAACTTCTTACAGCAGTTGGCCAGGGTAACCACACAGAGATGAGCAAGGATAGATAGTAGCATAGCAGCAGCTATAACAGCATGGCATGGCCATGAGCACCACATCAGCAATAGCTTAGCAATAGCATGGTATGGCCATGAGCACAACAGCAACAGCAGTAGCAACCCTAGCAACAGCAGGGCATGGCTAATAGCACATCATCAATAGCCTAGCAATATCATGGCATAGCCATGAGCATAGCAACACATAGAGCAACATAATCACAGCAGCAACAGCCTAGCAATAGCATGGCCAGGCCAATGGCATGGACATAGTAGCAGTAGAGCAGATGCTGGTGTACTGGCAAGTCCAGTACACCAAAGAGAGGGATGCCAGTGCATCCATAGGAAGAAGAGGAGGAGTAAGAGAGAGGAAGGAGTAGCGTGTACCTGGGAGAAGGAGCACAAAGTCGTAGCCATGGAGGCCACGGCAGCGCGGACCAGGCCACGGCAGCGCCAAGCCGCGGCCAGGCCAAGCCATGCCGAGCACCACCGCACCCAGCACAGCAACCAACACGCTGCCGAGAAGCACCAGGACGGTATAGAGCATCTGCCCGACGCGCATCGCCGGAGGCGGCCGCAACCCTAGTTGCAGTAGGGGTCGGGGACGAGCAGAAGGAGCCGTCTTTTCCAGATCGACGCGGATAGGAAGCAACGCCATCGAGAGACGCGTCGATTGCGCCCCATGGCGAGGGCCAAGGTCACCGGAGTCGGCCGGAATCAACCGGCGACGGCGGGGGCGTCGCGGGAGTCGCGGGAGCCAATTTAGTGTTAGGGTTCGTCGCATGCGCGAGGAGGGGATCGAATGAGGCCGGTTGGGCCAGACCAGGTGGGCTGGTCCAACCTAACCCAGTGGGCCGGCCTGACTGGTGGGCCCAAGGGCTAAAGGGTCATTTCACAACCCTTTTAAAATTGAAACTTTGTACTAAATCCAAAAATCATAGACAACTCTAAAAAATAGAATAAAATATGAAAAGCACTTTGAAAATTACTCTCTACTCCAAACAAATACTTATTTGAAAAGATGGACCAAAGTAAAAAAATTGATTATTAAAAGAATAATTATTCATGCAAGGAATAAAATAATAATAAAAGGAATTAAAAATAAACCCCATGTTTTTAATAATTAACCAGGTCCATAAATATTATTGGACTTAACTCTTCTTGGAAACATTCCAAGATATTATTTTTACTCTTAAGGAGGAAATTCAAATATTTCAAAACTCTGAGAATTAAATTAAAAACACCAACTAGGAGGGAACAACCTAAAAACACCAAAAGCATGCATCAATTGGATCTTTAACCATTGCCCTTATCGGACAATGATGCTATCTTTCAGAAACCGAGGACAAGGGTAAGTCCACACCATCCAACTGCAATACCTTGCAGTATTCAGGCAAGTTCATCGCTTGCTCATGCCATTTGAGTATTTTTATCAAGTTAATTGCAAAGTACTATGCTTATCACTCTTGCATGAAAAACAAAATAATACTTTCATAACTATGAATATGACTATGTGGTGGGGAATGGAACCATGGGATGAGTTCGGTGGATGTTCCATTGCAATGGGTTTATATTCACATAGGACTAACAACAAATGTCGTTCAGTGATTCTTGCGCCGTAGTACCCGTGTTTACCATAAGATCTCGAGTGGGACGGAGTAGTCAGCTGTTCTTTTTCCTCTCGCATATCAATGTGTACAACTGCAGGTGGCCAGCATGTACATGCTTAGGAAGGGAGGAAGCCCCGGGGAATCCACCCATTGCTTCTACTGCGGAATGTACCTATGATGGATTGTAATGGGCTGGCCCAAGGGATTGATCGTATGAGTCAATCGAGGTAAGTCGATTACAAAAGGGTGGGTATGCGGGGTCGCGGGAAGGCCCAATGATTGGCTATGACTTATGCCTGGCCTCACACCAAGGAAGTGTGGACGAGAACTAGACTCGGCTGGTAACAAGGATAAGTTCTCTTATGGGTAAAGTAACACCTCTGCAGAGTGTATCAAATTGTGGCTTGTCACTCCCTGTTTCGGGTTTGGAACTGCGAACGCTGCTGCAAAGGAACTCCATGAAGTTCTAGGCACCCGATGAAGGCTGGCGGACATAGCTCTTCAAAATAAAAGCAACCTTTTGAAGAAATGTTTACAAAAACCTGCATCGCCTTGGACTTTTTGGTTCATGGAAGTGCATAAAACACCTATTTCCTATAATGAACTTGTTGAGTACGCTCGTACTCATCCCTCTTTAAATCCCATGCTTAGATTGCCAGAACAGCACTGAGGGGAATCCCGAGGAAGCAGACTACGCGGAGAATGTCTACTACGAGGAGCCAGATCTCTCAGGAGGCATCGAAGGAGTGGACTACCTGATAAAGTTCGGAGCCGAAGAGACCGAGGAGGAGGCATAAGCTAGTAGGTTACAGTAATAGTAGTCGGGCAGCACCGAACAATATAGAATAAGTTGCTCGAGTAGTAATGGTCCTAAGCCTAGTTATACCTATAGTTCGTAGGCTTTGTAGAGTTCAACTGGAAGTCCCGAGTTATCCTCTACGGACCCGAGAGGAGCTCCCTTATGATGTACATTTCTGGCTTGTAGTAATATTAAGTGAGTAAGTTTGGACCAACTATGTTTCTGTTGTACCACTCTGAGGGATGTGATATATGCGGATTGGTACTTCGCACATGTTATATCCATGGCCAACATGCTATAACATGCAGTGGTATGCAGGGTCACTACAGTTGGTATCAGAGCAAAAGTTTTGACCTTAGGTTGGAACCTAGTTAAAGGGAAGACATATAGGAGTCAAATAGCAGTAGTAAAGGATTCTCTAAAAATATGATGTATATTCACTTGAGAATAATACAATCATATATTTTACTGCGATAATTCTTTATTATTATTATTATGATACATTATTCCTAATACTATATCTTTTCTTATCCACAGCCAGACATGGCAAGTGTACGCCCTGGACGAAACGTTAAGGTGAAGACCTCAAGTTTGGATGACTATGATTGTGGACTTGTGTAGCACCCTACCTTTTAAATAAAGGCAAGATACTTGTGTATAGTGCTATTCCCGGGATCACTGATAGCACACACATTACAAAATATAGTAATCATTGCAATAGTATCAAATTACTACATCGTTGATCCAAAGGGTAAAGTAAAACCTTACAAGTTGCATAGTCACATGGACTAGCTCAATAATGCTCAGAACAAACACAGCGGAAAGTAAGTCATCAATGAGCCTTCATCATCTTCATGTGCCACAGGCAGTCATGTTGGAATGTAGACTCGAGATCCTACCAAGTACTTCTCCTCAAAAAATCCTGCACGTTTGAATATGCAGCCCCACGAATGGAGGTCAGTACAATGATGTACTGGCAAATGACACTTATATGGTGGCAGTTTTCAGGCATGACTATCTACATGATATTTGGCAGGTGGAGTTTAGGCTAATTTGCATAAAAACAATTTTATCCTATGTTTTTCAAAACAAAACATTTTATAACTCTTAAAAAGATTTTTACAAAAAGAGGCACAAAGTCGAGATGACTCCCAGGTCACCACCACATACCATGGATTTCACTGCCAGGTATGTAGCCCTAGGGCCACTCAACTAGGATAAACCTCAGGTCACCACCACATACCATGGTTTTCACTGCCAGATATGTAGCCCTGGGAAAATCCCGTACTGTGATTGTTTCTACACAAATTTTTAATCATTCAGAAAAGGTGATGATATTATTCCGTACTTTCTTGTCTAGAGACTCAAATTGTCCATAACCGGGGACACGGCTAAGATCTTAGTTTTTAACTCTGCAGAGGTTGTGCACTTTCACCTTACGGCCCATTCTACCCAGAGAGAAGAATGAGACGAGACCTTTCAGAAGGAGAGAGCAACCATACCAGCAAGACCCGTTCCCACCTATAATTCTGCTACCAACCAATGTCTTGCAACAAGTTGAACCCTCACATCTTACTAAATCAAGACAGAGCCCATAATATCATAAGGCTGCACTGGAAGTACACTAAACACGGAAGACATAGCAATCTCTTTGTTCCTGGGTGGCAAACCACAAGTGCACTCACCCCCCAGGTACACCACCACATACTATGGTTCACTCCCATGTATGTAGCCCCAGGTAGCCACTCAGCATAATCCAAAGCCACACCAATTCCACCCAGGTGTTTCATTGAGGTTATTAATTTTAATTTTTTCAAACAACTCTTTAACCAACAAATTAAACAAAGCATTGGTATCCTTTTTACATCACTTCCGACAATCCTAGCAAGTTGTGTTTAAGGGGTGGCTACACACTACTAGGATCTAAGCATAGCATAATACTTTTCTTTTGAAAACAAAATCCTACCATGCATACAAGTTTCAAAACACTAATGCATAATATAAAATAAGTAGGATTTGAATGTCACTTGCCTTTTGGTAGTTGAAGCGCGTTCACTTCTCTTAACAAAAAATACGTCGCTCTTCACACGAACTATAAGATAAAATATAGCACAACATAAACACACCATTCAACAACAACAACATATCAAACAAGACAACAATCGATAATCGCTCTATGGTACTAAGGTATGGCATGAGGTTTGGCTTGCAAGATATGACGGTGAGAGTTTGGACGGAAAGTCACATGATTAGAAAGTAATGAACTATCCAAGATATAATTGAAGAATCTTTATGCTTTAGAAAAACATGAAAAGAATTCGGAACGGCTGAATAGAATCACATAGGTAACAAATAGTGCAACAACATTACTATTGAATAAGTGTGACAACAATTACTCAAAATAGTATGAACTACACATAGGCTTGGGTATAAACAAATGATATATAGAATTACTCAATTTACTCATTTGTAAGTTGAATAATTTTAAACTAAGTCAAAGGAGTGAATGAAAATGAATTTGGATAAACACGATATTGGTTCAAGGTAAAGTGTCTAGTGGTATTGGTGTGTGGATGTGATCTTAAATTTCACCTTCACAAAAGAATCATGTTGAGAAAAGATTATAGGAAAACAATAATGGATACATATTCAAATTCTCATATTTGAATTTGAGTATTTGCAAAGGGATTCAAATATTTTTGGACGGTGGTGCTATTGGATGAAGTATTGTAAAGCAAGGTTTATGCAATTGACATAGTGTGACAACACTTATCAGATTAGCACAAGGTCACACATAGCATTGGATATAGACTAATGATATATTGAACTACTCAAGTAACTCATTTGAAAATTGAATAGTTCGAACTAAGTGGGAGGGTTGAATGGCATGAGATTGTATAGGCATGAATGATATCGGAATTTGGTTCGCGGAGCCTAAGGGATAACAAAGGTTCATCACATGCGATATGGGTAGAGTATCTCCACCCTACTAAAGCAAGGTAAAAAAAAATCTAAATTAGGACATGTCACACTTTACTCAAATAACTCAATTGTTATTTGAATAATCATGAACCAGACAACCAGGGGTAAGCTATGCATTATCTGTGGACATGATAAAGATTTATAACTGGTCTTGGAAGATGGGTATGATCATAAAGATCATTTTGGCTAAAGGAACTATGTTGAAACCAGTTATAAGACTACACTTTTCACGAAAAGTTATTAGAAGAAGTTTTCCGGATGAAAGAACTTTCTACACGGAAGTTGTAGAGAATTCCATTACAAGCGTATCGCCTAAAGAATCTCTCGAAAAAAGTTGGTACGATTTATTTTGGAGACAATGTTGTGAATCAAAGGGATACCGCGAAAATAAAGAGTGCGAAACTGACATGCAAAATATCTAACATGATCTACGTGATTTGATGATTCCAACAGTATATGGTTTGTCGAAATCCGATGGATAGAACTTAAGATATAAATTTTATAAAACTAAACCTAAATGGTTACGGTTCTAATAGTTTACGAAAAGTTGTCCGAACAAGTTGGTCGGATGGAAAAATTTCCTACATGAAAGTTGTAGAGGATCTAATTATAAACTAACGGAAGAACCACCATTTTAAACGAAAATGTAGATCTAAAGAAATAAAATTGCAAAGAGTGTAGATCTAAAGAAATACAATTGCAAAGTTACTTACGTAAATCTAGGAAAAAGACAAAAGTACCTCGCAAGGATAATTGCAAAATTACTTACGTAAATCTATAAAAAAAGATAAAAGTACCTCGCAAGGGTTGCGTCAAGTCGCGGCGTTTCCCCAAATAGCATTGGGAATGTTGCTTAGCAAACCGCTGCGTTGCTTCGCTGTGCCGCGAGAGAGCAGCGCTGCACGAATGTGTGGAGGCGCCGGGCGCTGGGTGTGCGTTTGGGGCTGCCTCATGGGGGTATTTATAGGCTATGGGTGGAGAGAATTTACTTAACGTGGCGATGTGGGACTAAAAGAAAGCAAAAGAAGGCAGGGGCGTGCAGTGCTAGGCTGCTAGCACGAGGCGTGCGGGCGTGCGCTGGGCTGGCGACGGCAGCGCGAGGTGGGCTGGGGTTGGGCCGGGAGTGGGGCTTGGTGAGCTGGAGCTGGGCGACCGGCTGGGTGGGCCAATTCGGCCAGGTTGGCCGCGGCGTGGGCGACTTCTGGCTAGCTGCCGCGCGCAGGCGGTGCTGGGCCGGCGCGGGGCTGGGGCGAGCTGGGCCGTTACGGCCTGGCCGCGTCCCTTTTTTTTACTGAAATTCGAAATACATTTTGGGGCTTCAAATAAAATCGGAAAAATACAAATGAGGTACCGTTGGATTCGTTATGAAAAATCCTTTAATATGAGATCAAATTTGGAACAAAAATATAAATTTTCTAAAATCAAAATTTGGCATACATGTTTATGTGGCTATAGTGTCTTTTTAGGGTTTAATGTTTTTCTCAAATAAAATATTTTTATAAGTTTCAAAACCTCCGAACAAAATAGAGCATTGTTGAAAAATCTTTTGAAAACCAAGTTTTATGAAAACTCTATATTTTGCAAAAACCTTTTTAATATCCCTTTGTGAAAATAAAATAAATATTATATACATTTGGCCTATATGTTTGATTTTGAAGATACTTTAAAACCAAAAGTCTTTGAAAACATTATTTTGGAATTAACTTGTAAATAAATTTAAAAAGTTTTACTTCTTTGTGAATTTTCAATCAAGTTCAAACAATCAAGCATTAAAATTATTTTTATTTTACATTCCAAAATTTAGAAAATTTCGGGATGTGACAACTTGCAGACATACTACGTGATTTATTGCTCGAATTTGTGTGTGATCCCCAGATCCGAGTGATGAAGTATATTTACTATGATGGCCGGTGTTAGCCAAATGCAGAGTTGGACTCCAACTACCTGCAGAATTAGGGATGAGCTCAGTAATGCATGCAGGAGAGGCAAGAACCATTAGGACAGCCTACCACATAGCTATCCTAAAAGCCATATACGTGAGCATAAGACAAAAGATCTTATTGGCTCCGAGTTTGCCCACATACCACACATGGAGGAGGATGGGAATCCTACACTTAACCATTTCAAATTTGCCAGGAAGAAACCTTGCAGAAGTAGCCAAATATATGGATAAATGTAGGAATCTATTAACCTTGTTCTTTCAAATGCATCGCCATCTGGTTGGTGCAATTGATACCATGTTGGAGGAGTTTACCGAACCTAAGGAGCAATCCAAGGGTAAAGAACCAATGGAGGAGGAACCCCATACACCAGTATATTCTACTGGTGATTACATCAGCATAGATTCCCGTGAGCCAGAATCCAATCCACCAACACCCAGATATTTTCCTAGTAGCTCCTATGGAGGTTATGAACTAGGAGAAGAGTCCGGAAATGCTAGACGTGCTGTCACTCCAATAGAAAACTCTATAGGGTGGCGTTTTGAACCATTCATGGGTACTCGATCTGATCCAGTTTGATGTGACCCTGAGATAGATGAAGATGCCATAAACCAATATAGAAACTTTCAGTATGGAGTGGGAGACTATGAAGAGAATCCCATAGTTATTGAATCAGACCCCGAAGAGGGGAAGACATGTAAGGTGAAAAGGGAGGAGTGTTCCGGAAGTAGGGGAAAGCGGGGACCTTTCGATATGAACACTTCCAAATACACCGGAAATGTGTCTGTTGAGGAAGAGGAGTATCCCATGGGGGGTACATATGCATCGTTGAATAACAATTTCATGATGACAAATTTCTCCCTGGGATCTTCTTCAGACTCTGACTACCAGCCGACTGGAAGGCCATATGTTCCGGATACCATAAGGAGAACAACTCGTTCGACCGGATGGATGCCGGGAATGTATCAGGAACAAGACTATGCGTAGTGGACCACCACTAGAGGCGAAAGTGACATACTATGTACCATATGTATGATATTGTATATTAGTTAAGTAAGTTTGTACGCTACATTCAGCAAGTAAGTTGCATACTCACATAGTGTAAGGGTATTGTAATGTTAATTGTTTTTGTATAAACAAGGTATTTGTTTTGTGTGATTTGGATTTGCTTCTTGATTTACATTGCGTGACTAGTTCTGTGCACAAAGTTGAGCTCAGAAAACTTGTGCATGGAGTAACTATGAGTTTCGCTTTGTGTAACTGTGCTAGGGGGAAATGGCGGGACCGAACGGTGAGGAGAGTGAGGCTCAGCGCCTCGAACGTGAAGCAAAGTAGAAGGAGGAAGCCGACGCAGGTTCAGGAGCACAATTTCCACCACCACCACCTCCAGTGACGCAGTAGAAGTTTATGCAATACATGCAAATGTTGGAGGAGAGGCAGCGCATCATGCTGGAACAGCAGAATAAGTTCTTTCAAGAACTTCTGCAACAGAATAGGGTGGAGAGGCCGGAGAACCAAGGAGTCACTTTATCTGACTTCCAGAATACCAAACCAGTTCCTTTGGCATCCGCACCTGAACCTATGGATGCTGAGGATTGACTCATGTACACTGAGAGGAAACTGAACACCGCAGGGTGTAATGACGAGGAGGAGATCAGATACGCCACACATCTGTTATGTGGACCCGCCGCAGTTTGGTGGGAAAACATTGTGGCAGTGCACCCTGTCGGTAGAGTGTTCACATGGGAGGAGTTTAAAAGGAAGTTTAGGGATGCTCAAGTTCCAGAAAGTATCATGGAACTGAAAAGGAGGGAATTTGATAATTTGGAGCAGAAGGAAAATACCATAATGAAGTATGTTCGAGTCTTTTCAGCACTGTCTCGTTTTGCTGGAGATGAGGTCAATACTGATGAAAAGAGGAAGAAGAGGTTTCTAAGAGGTGCGCATTCGTACCTTAGGATGCAGTTGAGGTTGTTGAAGGCCACTGAGTTTCAAGAGTTAGTGGATCTAGCAATAACCATGGAGGTCGACTTTAAGCAAGTCCAGGAGGAAAGGCGCAAGAGAGCCAAGTTTGAACCCAAGAAGTTCATCAACACCTAGCCCAATACCAACCTTAGCTTCAAACCCAAATTTACATCTGGAGGCAATAGACCACAACAAGGATCCGGCAACAACTTCAGCAATATCATATGCAAGAACTGTGGATTCCGTGGACATACTACCGCAGATTGTAGGAAGCCAAAGATAGTATGCTTTGGATGTCGCCAGGAAGGACACACGAAGAAGGATTGTCCGAATCAAGGCCCCAAAGGAGGAAGAACCGGAGGAGGTGCACCAAACAAAATGGAAATTCCAGCGGCAGGGTACTCCTCGGCAATGCCCACCTTTTGGGGCTTAGGGTTGACGGAATACTGTAGGCTGACACAAGACATCGGATACAAAACAAACGGGGAGAGAGAATTACCCAGGTTCGGGGCCCTCAATGAGATAAAACCCTTACTTCCTGCTTGTTTGATCTTGATTATTGAAAATATCGGGTTACAATGGGGCAGCCGAAGGCTTGGACTAAGATCTCGTTGAGAAGCTAAGATTTCGTATGACCTAGCTCTAGACTTGTGGTGGTTATGGCTAAGTTGATTGTGTGTCCCTCGGCAGACCCTCTCCTTGCCCTTATATTGTGAGCCAGGTCTCGAGAAGTCTGTCCGGGTACGACTAGGTTACAAAGAGTTCTACGTCTAAACTTACCTTGTTCTTCGACTTCTTGTCTTGTTCATCAAGTATATTTCTTCGGAACCGACATGGCGGCCCACCTTGGTCAATGGATGATCTTCATGGGCCCTTGGTTGGGCCACAAGAGGTAGCACAATATGGGTTACCCGAATGGTAATGCCCACATCAGTAGCCCCCGAGTGACTGGCCGAAGTGAACCTTCGGGCAGGGACTAAAGCTTTCTTCTATCGAATGTCCATAAATCTTCGGAAGACCTTGAATACTTCGAAAAAGCTTCATTTTTGTCGGGTGCGCGACCAGCGCTCCCGATGGGAGTAGCCCCCGAGTCCAGGCACGGATGCTTGCAACCGTGTGTAGACTCAAGTTGTACTACTCAAATATTTTCAACTGCCGATATGTTTTGCAAGCTATGGCTATCATATGATATCTATTGCATATTGGGTCTTCAATAACTACGAGTAAAATTACTCTAATTCAAAGCACGCTAGGGATTTAAGTAATGTGCCTAGCTTTACTCGATACATCGATACTGGTTAACTGCCGATGACAAAACAAGATTACTCTACTCAGAATCAAGTCCCCGGGCATGATTCTGGGTCTTCTGAAACCTTTGGGTCTAGGCACGGATGCTCGCAACCGTGTGTAGACTCAAGTTGTACTACTCGAATGTTGTAGACTTCTTTGGATGCTTCACGAGGAGCCGATGATTTTGATGACATCATTGATGACGTGGTTACTTCGGCGTTCGATTGACAGGACGTGACCTAATGGGCCCACCCTACTTCTGCGCGGTCAGTTAGGAAATGACTTGTCTTCGTGTTTTGACCGAGGCATCTCCTCGATTTCCGCGGGTGGTGAAGAAAATGTCATTTGTTAAGATGGACGCAATGACACGTGGTGACCTAATTACAGATCCCTTATGGCAACTCCTCCTTTATAAAGCAAAAGGCAGTAATTTACTTCCTTCGTTCCTTTCTCTAACAGCCTTTCTTCTTCCTCCTTTCTCCTCGTAGTTACTGTGCCGCCGCCGCCTTTCTTCAATCTTCTTTTGCCTCCTAAACGCTCCCGGAGATGGTGAAGAAGAGTAACAACACCGTTGCTGCAGGCGCCACATCCAACGGTGCTATTGTCAAGATTGCATCTCGTGCGCCAACAAGGGGCGCATCGGAGATTTCTGTCGCGGCGCCTGCGCTAGAGGTTTCTACTGCGGCACCTTCCCCCGGCGACTGGACTGCTTCAACAATGACCAAGCGTGACGAGAAGAAAGCTCGTAGCCTTGGTTTGATCTCTGCTGACGAGGAGAACGTCATTCTTCCAGGTTTGGCTTTGCGCCCCAATCCTCCTACCGGTTTTACTGTGATGTTCATGTCGTTCCTGTATCGTGGTTTATCCTTGCCTGCCCACGAGTTTCTTCGGTGTCTTCTTTATGTGTATGAGATAAAATTGTGGCAACTGACTCCCAACTCCATCTTGCATCTTGCCATTTTTATCACCCTCCGTGAGGCTTTTCTGGGCATCGAACCTCACTGGGGTTTGTGGAAAAACATCTTCTTTGTCAAACGCTACAGTAGTAGCGGTGGTTCCTTTGTTACTGGTGGAGTTGGATTCGTTGTCCGCAAGGAGGTGAATTACTTTAATTTTCCAATGAGAGAGTCAGTTCAAGGATGGAGGCTGAAATGGTTCTACCTCAAAGACTCATCGGCAGCTGAAATACGCCTACCGAAGTTTGTTGATGTTCCTGAAGTTGTGCTGAAGGAATCTTGGAAGAACATATTGACACCCGAAGAAAAGCCTGTAGTCGATAATTTGTTCAATAGAATTCTTCGGATCAGAGAGTCTAACGGCTAAACTAGGATGGGTACTGAAATAGCGGCAGTTTTCCTGAAACACCGCATCCAACCAGTTATGTCCAGAGCTCACCCGATGTGGTTATATTCGGGTCCTATGGATGAAACTAGAGTCAATGTCGTAGAATTGTATGAAAAGGAACTGCTGGATGAAGTCAGGCGCTTGACTCATTTTAGCCAAGAAGACTCTATTCCGCTTATAGCTCTTCAAGATCCTCTCTATTCTGATCATCAACCAAGTGAGGTAATTCCCTTATTTTGTTTGTAACATTATTTGCATCTGGTATACATCTCTTCTTCCTTTTGTTAAATCTTAATTCAAACTATCAAGTCATGTTACCTGCCGAATGTTTCCCAAATGTATCGGATGACAACCTTGAAGAGGGTGATTCTACTGCTACCTTAGAATCTTGTGCTGAAGTGAATGAAATGTTTGAAGATGAAGACAATGATCCGC